>NC_135486.1:140188282-140393619 GCF_052094955.1 Ictidomys tridecemlineatus
GGGCTTCTCACCACCTGCTCAGCCGTGCTGCACGAGTCCCAGGGACCTTTCCTGTGCAGCACTCAAGTGACGGTTTTCCCAGCCGGGGACAGAGAATCGACACTACCATTGTGTGCTTTTTGTGGCTCTTTCTTTGAGAAGCGTTGGACTCGGAGAGAAGATCTCTTTAGAGAGCTTGTTCTGCCTGCATTGATTCCATCACAAGGAGGACATGTCCCTCAGAGGACACATGACGCCTCTCAAGCCCACTCTCAGGCGCCACCTTCTATTGTCCCGATGACACCTCCGTTTTGTCCTCATCCATTTAAGCCCTTCCCAGTCCCAGGGAGCAGTCAGGAGCCAGGGGGGGGGGGGAGGAGAGATCAACAGAAAGTGCTATTTTGATTGTTCTTTTGCAGAGTTTCTATCAAAAGTCCCGTGGGTGTCATTTATCCCACAGTACCTCTTAAAATAGAAGCACGAGAATGTTCAGATCTGCATTTGGGGCCCTGAAGCCCGAGGCCTTCTATCTCGTTGATGCCATTTTGGGATGTGAGAAATGGCTGGAGAGATCTTCCTGGCGCACTCCCACAGTCTGGAAGCCGCAGTCAGGTGGGTAGAGAATTCCAGAGCATCAGCCGCAACCCAGGAGAAAACCAGAAACGTCAGAAGGCATCCACCTGCCTGGATTGCTGGGGAGATCTTCATACCTATTTGTGTGGTTTGCAGTAGAAATATAGAAAAGGGTTTACCGGAAAATGTATCCGTTAGCGAGCTTTAATTAACATACTGGACCACCACATCCTAAAAAGCACAGCTCCAATTTTTTTTTCTTTGATAAAATGGGGAAAATCATCACACACACCCCCACCAGTTAATGAAAATCTACGCGAAGGGGGGAAGATTTTACTGTGAATTTGCCTGCGTAGAGAAGGGACTGTCTTTTCTTAGGATGATTATTTTGAAAAAATGGCTCAGCATGAAGGACAAAATGGAGCGAGCAGGACCCTGCAGAAGCGCAGGGGAGTGGGGACTTAGTTGAACGGTTTTGTATAAAAGTGGACAAGGATTAGGTAAGAAATAGACGCACCCTTTAACAAATAAGGAGGACCTTATTCAGATTACCTGCACGTGGAAAAAGCCTTTGCAGCCATCCATTCATTCAACAAATATCTTTAAGGGCCAGGTGCTGGGACCCCTGTGTCCAGTACAGGATCCTCCGAAATACAGATGGGAGTGGGGGCACTGAGGGGGACGTTTGCAAGGATAAAGCTTTAAGAACACTCTTCTAGGTGGGTGGCTGACAGCACAGGCCTCGTCGTCTGCAGGACCTGCCGGGGTTCGATTCTGTGTTCTTCCATGGGCCAGTCATGTGACCTACCCAGTCAAGTCACCAAGTCCTGTGGGACCCTGTCACCCACCAACCTGTCAGAAGAACTGAACTATGGCAGTAAAACAGTAGACATGGCGCCTGCCTGGGCACATCCCTCCCAGGGACAGCTGATGCTGTTGCATACAGCTCCTCGTTGTTACAAAAGACCTCCCTTGCTGTCATTGTTCCCAAAGGACCAACCTGCAAAAGGGCACTTTCATAATGAGCCGATATTATTGGTGAAATTGAACCATTGAAAAGTCCTTCCTCATGTTTTCCTGGAATAAGATATGGTACTTCCCCATCCGCTGCTCCTTGGTTCATTCTGTCTTGCCTGTAGCGGGACAGTTGGGGTCGTCACAGCTCGGGTGAGGAGTACCACTGGCATCTAGGGGTAGCAGCCTTCCATGTGCATGAGAGAACCCCAAACAAAAAGCTGTCTGGCCTGCCAGGTCCGCCACAGCCAGATGACGCAGCTTCCTCCTAGAAGGAATGGGCCTTAGTCCCACCCACTCCCCGTCACTCCTGCAGTGTGCGCTAAACAAACATTGGTTGAAGCCAAACTAGGTGTCAGGCACTCTTTTAAGTATTGGAAATACAGTGACAAACCAGAGGGACATGATCCCTGTTCTCATGGAGATGGCATTTTAGTGGAGAAAAGAGGTCTAAAATAATCGCACCAAGGATGACCTAAGAACTGCAGGACAAGGCAGCAGGTAGCCCCAGGCCGGAGTATGTGACAGCAGAAAGTACCCTCGCCTGGGAACTTGACATTTCTGTACAAGCCGTGTCCAGACTAGCACGTGACAATCTGGCGACACTTAGCCTACAGCCTTGGTGTCACAGTGACTCTGTGACATCACCAGATCCCAGCCACCAGGCACTGAAACCATAAACACTGAGTGACCTAGTAATTCATGGATTCTGGGGCCAAGTTGCTTTGTTTGTGACCACCACAGGTAGCTTCCCCGCCTCGGTGTTCTTGTCCGTGTCATGGGCTTGAAAATGGCACCAGCCCTTCTGTTCCTGGTGAAGACTGAGTTAAACAGCAAAGACAGACAAGGCCCAGCTCACAGCGGACCCTAGCTGAGGAGGAGCCCTGGTAGGGTTGACATGGCCATTTGTGGGTCCTTCCAGTGGGAATTGGTCCCGGGAATTGGAGAGGAGACCCACGACCTGTACAGGCAGGTCCACTCGGGGTCTCACCCGTGGTGACGTGAATCTGGCCATCATTGTCTGAAAGTGACAGCACTTGAGGCTGGGAGCCGGAGTGACATTCTTCTTACAAAAATGAACAATCAAGGAGAGAACCGCAGTGAGCTAATGTCAAGCAAAGACAAAGAAGCCAAGGCCACTTGTCACTCATAGGGAGGTATTTCTGGGCTCATGTCCTCAGTCTTGATTCTTTGAATCCTTGGTGAATGCATCCAAATCTTCTCCTCTGTGGACCGTCCAGTCCTTAGAAAAAGAGTGAAAACGTTATTTTTATAACTGGCATAAAAATACACATTAGGCGATTCTCTCCCTTTTTAGAAAAACATCTTGAATCATAAGCCCAAAGGGTAAAGAGAACGTTAAGACAAAGAGGCAGGCGAGCAGGATGGAACCCCTGAAATTTTAGGTTGAGTGAAGTGAGAGAGGAAAGGCACAGCCAGCATACAGCAAATATGTGGTGTTTTTTTTTAATTTTGCTTTTTTTTTTTTGCTAAAAATTAAGAAGAGCTGGAGAATTTTTAAGATCACGTGTGCCTAAAAATCAACTTTGAGTCGTGTGCTGAATGGAAATCACCCACTGCCTCAGACTTCTCTTTAAGACTGTGGGTACTCACCCAAATGCCTCTTGGGAAGTTTGGACTCAGAGTTTCTAGAAGTTTCTGGCATCTGCATCTGCTCTGGCACACCCAGAATAAGGCCTCAGTGAAGTTAAAGAAATTAGACTGTAAGACCCTGGAGTCTGCAGAGACCTGGGAGCAGAGGTCAGCTGTTCCAGCTGAGGGTGGGAAGGGCAGCTGTGTCAATGTGACAAGGACGACGGGGAGGGCTGCTCACAGCGGGCTTGTGAGCACGTGATGTGGCAGTGCACAGACTGAACACTGTGCTAGTGCGCTTTGAGTCTCTGTGTCCAAAGTATCTGACAAGCACAACTTAGAGGAAGACAAGTTTATTTGGGGCTCACGGTTTCAGAGGTCCAGTGCATGGTCGGCCAGTTCTATTGCTGTGGACCTGAGGTGCGGCAGGACATCATGGCAGGAGGGCGTGGTGAGGAAAGCTGTTGAGTTGAGGCAACCAGGAGGCAGGGACAGGATATGATCCTCAAGGGCACGCCCCAGGGACCTACCTCCTCCAACACACCCCCATCCCCCACTACCACTCAGGGGTCCATTCAAACTGTTAAGCCATCAAGTGGATTAATCCACTCGGGGTTACAGCAGTTGTGATCCAGTCTTTTCACCTCTGAAGGTTGCTGCGGTGCATGAGCCTTTCGGAGGACACCTCACATCCCAACCCTAACATCCGTCTTTGGACTGATCTTCTCGGGGAGGAACAGGCTCAGAGACCATTCTTATAATTGGGAGAGATTAAGATGAAGAAGAGGCCCGCGGAAGACGTCATCAAGTTCTCAAAACTAAACAAACACACACATGAAGATCTCAAATTTAAAAAAGAAAGACTGTAAAGGAGCCCAGCTAACTAAAAATAAAACAAAGGGAATAAGCTGCCTTGCCGATCGAAACAAAGAAATTCATAAGGAGGCAAAAATATGGATGTTATTCATGCTGAATTAAGAGTCACTTTGCCGTCTAGATGACAAAGGGGTGTTTAAACTGGCATCCCAGGGGTGCTGGGGTGAGCTTTGCTTTGTGCTGGGGCGCTGCGAAGTGGGTAGCATCCCTCGGAAATATCTTTTGTGCTGATCACCCTGGATTCTGCCTCTTTCTACGGTGAGGAAAGGGAAGAATATAAGGAAATTCGACTTTAATTAAAAATGCAGGTGCTTCTGAATGCTTGATATGATTTCATTCAGCCAGCAAAAGCAAAGTTCTACAGAGCACGGATGACATGTGGCAGAAGTGGGTCTGTGTGAATTGGCAAGCTGCTTAGCCTCTCTGGGCCTCGGTATCTTCATCGGTCAAGTGGTTATAAGGGTACCTTACCTTACAGATTGCTGGGAACACAAAATGAGGCCCCCCAAAATGTGTGTAGGGTGTGTGTCTGTCTGTCTGTGTCTGTCCAACTTTCATTACTTGTGGTGGTTAGACTCAGTAAGATCTCCACAAACACTGTACTACTGAACAGTGAACCGTTACTACTAGGGGGAGGGTAGATTTGGTTCCTGGCGGTCATTGATCACGGTCATGGCAGATGACTTGCCTTAACTGATCAATATATAACCTTGTGGAGAATAATGTGCTCTTCTGCACTCTTGATGGGAACGTAAAACAGTACGT
Organism: Ictidomys tridecemlineatus; assembly: GCF_052094955.1. Classification (NCBI taxonomy): domain Eukaryota; kingdom Metazoa; phylum Chordata; class Mammalia; order Rodentia; family Sciuridae; genus Ictidomys; species Ictidomys tridecemlineatus. Next base: position 140,193,083 of record NC_135486.1, read on the forward strand.
ACGGAGCCTGAAGCAGCTCAAGAGACTGAAGTAGGAGGTTCACAAGTTCAAGGCCAGCCTCAGAGACTTAGCAAGAACCTGTCTCAAAATAAAAGATAAAAAGGTCTGGGGATGTGGCTCAATGGTTAGGTACCTCTGGGTTTCATCTCCAGGGAAGAGAGGGAGGGAGGGAGGGAGGGAGGGAGGGAAGGAATGAATGAATTTACATGATCCATCAGTCTACCTACTGGGAATACATCCAAGAGAAAGGAGATCAGTGCTCAGAGAGACACTGCACTCCTGGGTTTACTGCAGCATCATTCACACGAGCCGTGGCCAGGGAACAAGAGAAATGTCTATTGACAGATGAAAACCTAAATCACACCAAAGAATGGAAGAGTCTTGTGCCATACAAGGGGAATCCTGCCATTTCTAATAACATGGTGACTCTGGAGGCCCTTGAGCTGAGTGGAATGAGTCAGGGAAAGACAAACACTGCAGGATCTCAATTAGTGTGCCCTCTGGGAAGTCAGACTTGCAGAAACCAAGAGCAGAAGGGGCTGGGGAGCGGGGAGCTGGGGAGCAGGGGGCTGGGGAGCGGGGGACTGGGAGCGGGCTCTGAAGCACTGAAGGCCACACTTGCAGTGCGTCCTGAGGACCCTGCGTCCAGCACAGTCCGTGGTTAACGACACTGTGTTGTCTACTTGAAATCTGCTAAAAGATGAGACCCAAACATTGTCACCCCAAATGATGAAGCCGAGTGACAGGCGTGTCAGCAGATCCACAGTGGTGCGTCCGATCAGCCCGTGGTCCACCGTGTCTGATCTAATTTTGTTTGTCTACTGTGCCTCAGAAGAGCTGTGATATTAACTAACTGATTCCTTTGTCAAAGACCCTGTGACCGCCGTGTGAGAGGTGGACAGAGGAGCTCCCTGGCCAGCCCCTCACACACAGGCGCCCACTTTCTTTCTCTGCAAAATGGGAGCGACAACAGGACCCACCTCGCGTTCCCCATGGAGAGGCCGGTGGCTACCCGGGAAGCACAGGTGCAGGGTGGCCCACAGGGGCTCTTGGTGAGCACCGGGCACTCACTACAGTCCCGGGGAGGGCAGTGGCTCTGGTCACCGTCAAGGGCTGCGGGTGGTGCTCCCTGCCTCCCCAGCTCTGCAGAAGGCCCTGGGAGCAGGTTGGCTCCCGCAGGAGCCAGGGGTTCTCCCAGCTCTTTTCAAACACGATTATCTTGTGACATTTACTCTGTGCTCTCAGCCCCTCGACCTCAGCCATATTGACATTTGCCAAATGCTCCTGAACACCGCCAGCCTCTCAGCAGGCCCCACAGCCTCCCCTCTCCTGTGGTCCCCGCCTCCCTGCCGCCAACTAAACCGTCTCCACACATGGCCAGGCACCTGCTGGAGGGGAGCCGCTGCTTCACACCGTCCCTGTCACATGTCCCTGTCACGCAGGTCCTCACGGCTGCCTTTCAGTGGAAGGAATGGAGCTTCGGAGGCTCAAGCGACCCAGCCACTCGCTGGGAGATGAATTCACGGCCAGAGCTCCCTCCGCATCCTCGGGGCTGGGCGCTCATGAATTTCTGATTTCTGGGCCTTTCCACTGAGCCTTTGAAACCGTCTCTTCTTTTCCTTTGTTGGAGGACTTGAGGGCTGGCGGGAAGTTTCTGAGAGCTCCCTGCTTCTCCGACTCTTCCAGAACGCCACGCAGCCCTGCCAGTGGCCGGTGCCCCGCGGTCCCCTTTCTGTCTTTCTCCCAGCTGGCCTTCCACAACTTTCAGCTTCACTCCACAGATCCTGTTCCTCTCCCCTCTGGTCACTCCATCCTGCAGGACCCGCCAGTGATCTGGGGACTGACTCTATCACAGGTGACAGTTTTCTCCCCTTTCATCTGAGGACTCAGACAGACAGTAGACAGACAGCTTCCCCGCCGCTCCCCCGGCTGGTTGGCAGAACCTGTCCGTCGCTTTGCACCAGCTAAGACAGCGCTTTGAGCCTCCGGGCCACGGAGTGTCAATCTTCTCTGATCCCACAACCTTTCTTATAATCAACAATTCAGGCCGTGTTCCTCGCCAGCCTGCCATGAAAGTCACAGCTAAGAGAAACTCCCCACACTGATCACCGTTAGACTGTGCGGTATGAAAATAAGGCACAAGATGGCATCCTGCCCGGGCGTCCTTAGGGCTGCAAGACTTCAGGCAGCAAGGAGGTATGGGACCCGTGGGGGGGGGGGGGCAGAGTGACCGTGACAGCCCCAGACTCAGGCGGAAGGCAGGCTGGGGGCGGTTCACCCACCGCACCTGGGCCGTGCTTGTGACTTGGTTTTCCAAGAGGGTGAACGGCTCTTGCTGTGGTTCTGAACTATAAAGCGCACTTCTGCCTTGATTTTTGAGGAATTCAAATTTCTAGAAAATTCAGTGCATATTAAAACTGTTAACAAAAACCTTGCATGATATGCCAGAGAGTTTGCTTAGGTAGCCGTGGGTTAGATAATAGTAAATGGATTTTTTTTTTTTTTAAAGAGAGAGGGAGAGAGAATTTTTTTTAATATGTATTTTTTTTTAGTATTTGGTGGACACAACATCTTTGTTGGTATGTGGTGCTGAGGATCGAACCCGGGCCGTACGCGTGCCAGGCCAGCGCGCTGCCGCTTGAGCCACATCCCCAGCCTGGATTTTCATCTCTAAATTTCCAGTAGGGCACTGAGTGGCATGCGGGACATCAGCACAGCCTGGGACCCCAAGATGAATGGGCCAGCGCCTCCAGTCCCTTCCCCCCTCCATGAATGTGCCTCTGCCCCCGTCAGTGACCCTCTGGATTAGTCACCTTCTGTTGCTGTGACAAATTGTAACAGATTTAGTGGCTTCAAATAAAGCTCTTCTCTTACCCTTCTGGAGGACACAAGTCCAGAGTGAGCCTCATGGGCCCCAAATCCGGGTGTCGTAGGCTCTAGGGGAGGACGGGGGTCCTTGCCCTCTCCAGCTGCTCCGGTGGCCCCCGTCACACCAGCCTGCTCCCACCCGTCACACCAGCCTGCTCCCACCCGTCACCCCAGCCTGCTCCTGGTTTGACCTCTGGGACTCCTCTCGGGCCCATCCGGATAACCCGGGGCCATCACTCCATCTCAGGACCCCCCACTTAATGGCAGCCGCAGAGTCCCTTTTCCATGCAGGGTGCCAGCCCCTGGATCCAGGGATGGGGACTTGGCGGACTCAGGGCTGGGGTGTCCTCAGCCAGCTCCCCCACCTCCATCTCTTCATGAGGAGCAGGAGAGCGGGATCGTCAGGCTGCAGGAGGGAAATCTGCTTTCTTCAAGCTGGGGGGGGGGGGGCTCCCAGATTGCATCCATGACTCCAAAGGAACCACCAAAGTGGCCCTTAGTGATTCTGAGACGTCTCCATTGCTGGCTGAGGGGAAGCTTCCTGTCTTGTATGGGTCCTTCTGTAGCCATGTGCCTGGCTCACCTGCGGGTGAAGGTGCAGGGTCCTGACTGTCAGCGGGCAGCATCTGAGCTCCCGTGCCAAGTGCTTCACCTGCTTCATCTCCTGCATCATCCTCCAGGACCGGTGGACGCCACCCCTACCCCGATTTTCTGGACAAGGTGCCAGCTGTCCGGACAACTTCAGTGACGTGCCTAAGCTCCCGTAGTCAGGAAGAGGCAGACCCAGGATCTGGAGCCAAACTTTCAGGTTCCAGAGCCTGCGTACTGATGAGCGCAGATCATCCGCTGGGCTTCCCCACAGACAGGCTGTGTGACCTGGAGGAAGCGGCAGGGGCATTGAGCTGGGTCAGATTTCTCAAGGTCGCACCACGGACACTTGGGACCGAATCATTCCCTGTTGAGGCAGGCTGCTTGCCCTGTGGGATGGTTGGCTGACTCCGCAGACTCCACAGACTCCACCAAGCAGATGCCAGCAGCGACCCTCTTCACCCTGTCCCGCTGTGACAAGCGTGATCATCTCCACATGCCATCAGAGGTCCCTGGTGGGGCGGAATCTTTCTGCTTGAGAGCCCCCATGCCACGTGACCCACTGGGGCTTCCCGGACTGAGTCCGTTCTAGAATCCCTTCCCTCTTCCTGCAGATCAGTTCAGGCCACAGCTTTACGTGAGGCAACTCCCAAGGCAGGCGACGGTTCCGATGCGACGTGTGAGCCAACCCGTCTTATAAATTAGCACAAACAGATGTCGGCGGTAATTAATTAAACACCGCCAGGGCCTCCCTAACAGCAGGGGCCGAGGACGATATTACCATTCCACGCGCACTCGCCTGGCGGTTCTCAGTCTCGCAGGAGGGAAGAGTAAACAGTGTGTTGGGGGCTTAAACAAAAGCTGTTCCCTGTTCCCTTGAATGGAGAGGAGAGACCCGCCAAAACAGAAAGGCTTCTTGCCCTCCACCCCTCCACCCCCAGGGAGCGCTTTCCAGGTGGCGGACAGAAGCAGGCGTCTTCCATGCGCGGTTTGCTTGGTTGCTTTCTCTGAGGACTGTGGCCTGAGGCCCGCGGCTCACCTCCTGCTCACCTTTCCATCACGATATTCCGTGGGAGCTCTCCAAGCCAGTTCTTCTGCACGGAATATAAATGCTTTCACCTTATTTGACGCTTTCTTCCATTTAAATCAGGTTTTGGGTACTGATCAAAGTCAGAGAAAACACAGGAAAAAAAATAACTTATTCTGTATTCCTCTTCTATAGACCAATCGTGTGACTCTGGGCAAGTAGCTTAATGTCTCTGAGCCTCAGATTCACCATCTGTAAAACAGGAACCTAATGACACAGATCAACATAAAGCTCAGCTTCGGGCATGTGCAGTCCACACCTAGACGGGGCCTGGCGTGCAGCATTTACTCAGATCTGCCAAAGCAATTAGTTCACAAGTAAGCGTGTGACTTTGGGATTCTTCCTTAGTTTCTTGCTGTCACTCTTGAAGAGAGACATGGTAATGTCAAGAGACAGTCTAGATCAAAGTCAGAGAAAGTGGTGGTACAACCACCAGCAGCTGCCTAATGAACACCGACTACGTATGATCACATGAGGCCGAGTCCCCGCTGGCTTTTACCAGGAAGTCGTAGCCTTGAAACATGAGCTCAGAGATGCTCTGCCACATGCACACACAAGATCACAAAGATCAGACCCACTGAGCCATCAAACTCTTGAGTCAGCTAAAGAGCAGGGGAAGTGTTCCGCAGGACCAAGTTTGAAGAGTTTAGCATTCAAAACAAATCTCTGGCTGCTGTTACATTTGGGCTTTATAATCATCTCTTTAGCCAATGACCCCCTTCACTTCCTCTGTCCGTCAGTCCTCATGAGATGATGCTGTGTAACAAACAGCCCCACAGTGTCAGTGGCCTACAGCAACTTAGAGTATTTCTCTATCTCCTTTAATGCTGCTAGTCACAGGGTCAGCTGCAGCTCTACTGCATGTCTTCTCGTTTCAGCATCTGGGTTGAAGAAATAGCACCTAACAAGGACATGCCATTCATGGGGCGGAGGAAAAGAAAAAAAGAGATGACAGAAACATAGGATCTTAAACCTTGTGCTTGAACGTGGTTTGCATTACGCTGACTCCTATGCCGCTCCTCTGCAAATCATGTGGGCAAATCCCACGTCGATGGGAAAGAGGCCGGGTGCCCTGGAGAAGGGCCCAGGTCATAGCGCAGCACGGGCTGTTGGGAGAATGGAGAATCCTTGACAGCACACCCCAAGGGGGTGTTTGTTAGGTTCTGCCCTCAGGGCTCCCAAGCCTCCCGTGGTTTCAGATTAATTTTAAGTCTTTAGAAGACAGAGACCAAGTTCAAGGCTTCCTAAACACACCCTGAGGAGGCCGAAGCTCGGAGTTCCTCTGGAGGGCCGTTGGGGTCTGTGGCTGCAGCTGAGGTCTATCTATTGGAGTCCAACAGGTGCCACCCCAAATGCACTCAGTGACAGCCAGTGACCCATTTCTGAGGACAGTCATCCGTGACGAGGTCGTCTCCTCCGGGTGTCTTTGAGATGTCTAGGTATCTTCAGCTGAGGAAGGTCACGATTCTTTTCGACAATCCCTGTGGCGATGATATGGCTCCATAGATAAAGCCTGAAGCGGGACATCACGTGGGGTGCACATGGCTTCCAGAGGCGCGGCCCTGAGGGCACGGGGAAATGCTTTTACCAAACGGAGTGAACAGAGGTGGGTGGCCAGCACCCAGGGTTAAGAAAACCAGCCCCCCCTGGGGTGACTGAGGCCTCCCACTCCCATATTGTGAGTCCCAGTGTGGAAAGGCCTGTCCGCCCAGGGTCCAGACCGGCTGCAGCGCGGTCACCCAGGCTGGCCCTCTCCCCTCTGCACCGCCCCCGGAAGGACGCTCCACTTGCCCTTTGTTAACTCTTCCCTGTGCACAGACTCGGACCCTTTCCCTTCCAGCCACCAGCCTCCGACACCCCGTGGCCCATCTTCTCCGTCTTCTGATTTTTGATGTTTTCCCCAATGGCCTTAACCTGGAGACCCAAGCTGACTTGGAGGTCGCCTTCCTTGGGCTGTCTAGGTAAGGGACATTCTTGCAGCACCAACGTGAGTGTCTCCAAGGCAGTCATCAGGTCACAGTGAGGGTGACTCCGCAGGTCAAAGGCAAACCTCATGTGTCTTCTCTGTCATCACCAAGAGCAACGTCAGCCACTCCCCGAGCACCCCAGGGCTCCAGCTCTCTGCTGCAGAACTCGCCCTTCTCGTCCCCGTCCCGAGTGGAGAACTACATATTATTAATTCAGCTGAAGAGAAACCAGCGGAGACTCAGAAATCGGGGCTGTCTTGGCCCAAGGTCACCGAAGCTGATAACTGGCCGCCCCATCCCTCCCCCACCCTTGGGTTCCCTGTACAGACTGAAGGATGGAGCGGTGGACACTTATTCTTCCCCAGACAATAAATCACCGGCTTTTCTATCTGTCACCAGCTCGATTTTCCAAAGGTTGGTTTTCGTCCCTTTAATGAATCATTGGATCACCTGGAAATTGCTCAGGATTAACCCGTGGCCCACGTTCATGGATCTGCGACACGAGGGTTCAGATCCCTGACGAGTCCAATCCATCCTCCTGTGTGGAGGCCGGCCACCTGCCACAAGGCGACTCATTGGTGGGATGCCACATCTGTCTCTGCCACAGGTGCCAGGAGTCGGCCAGGAACAAAATGGCGGCCTTGGCCTGGGACCTGGGCGCCGTGGGTGGCTTCTGCCCTGCCATGTGGTCTGGGGGGATGGAGTTTCAGAGGCCTTCCCTGGGCTCGGGCTTCTGCATCTCCTCTAGTCACTGACACTGCTCCACGGCTTGATGGCCCCAGGGACATCCTCCCCGTTCTCTCTGCTCCACCGTCACCCTCCAATAACCCGCTCCCACAGGGTGGTGGGAGCCTCGTTTTCAAAGATTTGTCTTCATCAGTTTGATGAATCATTGGATCACCTGGAAACCGCAGGTAATAGCACCGTCCCCTGTGCTTCAAGTGCTCGGGGGCTTTCCCGTTTCACCTGGAAGGAAACCCCACAAGGTCTCCCATGTCCTGGCCCGAGTATCTTGACCTCCTTCCTCCTCCTCCCACTTCACGCTCATGTTTTTCATTCTGTGTTGCTCCCAGTCCAACCCGCAGCACCTGCCACAGAGTTGGGCACTGAGCAAGTATTTAACACCATGAGTCGACTTGATTCATCGGTTGCTTTCAAGGTCCTTCTAACTCGGTGAAGAATGGGGACGTGGAAGGATGTGGATGGCTCCTGAGTGGTTCTATAACAAAGCTCCCCACTTGGGAAGTCCCAGATCCAGCCACGCTCACCTACCCGCTCCCTACTGCTGTGGTTCTCCATTTCTCAGTGATCTGTCGGTCGACTCTGTAGACCAGGCTTAGGACACTTCTTCCACAGAGGTCCACGTTTTAGACATGGAGGACCATCTGGTCTCTGTCAGAATGACTCAGTTCAATGGGTGCCAATAAAACTTTATTTGCATAAAGCGTGCGACCTGGCCCCCTGGCTACAGTTTGCTCCATCTACTTTAAGACTGAAAACATTTGTGGGTGTGTGTGTGGGTGTGGGTGTGTGTGTGTGTGTGTGTGTGTGAGTTGAACCCAGGGCCCCATGCATGATGGGCAAGTGTCCTGCCTGTGAGCTACATCCCCAGTCCTAGGCTAAACTCCTTGAGTGACCTTAATACAAGGGTCACTGAAACGGCCTGTTCAAGGGAGTGGAGTCCAGTGCGGTGGAGGCCAGACTCCATCCATGACGGTGGAGGTCAAGGAAGCCAGGGCTTTTCATTTCTGGGAGCAGTTTTGACATCACGAACACAGGAATCAGGCCTGTGCTCCATATGGGACACAGGCCACTGACGACTACGGACAGGCTGCCAAGCCATTCTGCACCTCAGTCTTCTCTCCTAGGAAATGGGACTAGTAACCTCCTAGGGCTGTCTTGGAGCAAAGCAGATCACCTCAATGATTCTGATGAAGTGAGAACAACCCTACACACACACACACACACACACACACACACACACACACACACACCCCTGCAGAAATTGCTTTATGTCTGTTCTATTAACGATCCATCTTTTTCTCTTTTTTGAGGGGGGGGTACCCAGGATTGAACCCAAGGGCTCAACCACGGAGCCACATCCTCAGCCCTTTTTCTTTTTTATCTGGAGACGTGTTCCCACTAAGTTGTTTACGGCCTCCCAGAGTAGCTGAGGCTGGCTTCAGAATCCCAACCTCCTGCCTCAGCCTCCTAAGATGCTGGGATCATAGGTGTGCGCCACCACGCTGGCCAAAGACATTTCTTTTACGATGCTTTTTGGAGAAAGAGGAAAGAGAAAGACAAAGCAGCCCAAGAATATTAAGCAACGAGGAAAGTGTTTAAGGGGCTTTTCCTGCTGAGCGTCATGTGATGTGAAACCACCCCATACCCACAGACCTCCAGCAAGATCTCCACTTCTCCTTATCACTTTGGGCAGTTGGATCTACATATTTTGGAGGAGGGAGTCACCTGCCAAAGGGTCGACTCCCACTTTATGTTAGGCATGCACTGAAAACAAGGGCTAGTCGCCCAGCGCATAGTAGGTGTTTAGTAAACGCGTGTGGGTTCTAGTCTCATCTTTAAAAAAAAAAAAAAGTTATGATCATTCAGATGCAGTGCCAAAAACCAGTGAGTCCCCAGTCCTGGCTGCTTGTTCAAGGAAGAGAGTAATTCAAATGAATGTGCTTGGTAGAGATTCCTCAAGGATCCACAAGAATAACTTGCAATTAGCAGACTCATTCTTAATACATAAATGGATTCTCCTGAAGTGCTGGAGTGCGCTTAAAAGCAATTTGATTGTAAGTAGTTTAAACATTCTCTTTGCAGCCTTTTCCCACGCCGTACACCACCCAGGAGGAATCCTTCCCAAGAGCAGGGGAAGCTAGTGGCCAGCCCTCGCTGGGGTTCACAGAAATTTCAAATGGATGATCATCCTTGCCCACCCCGGAGAAGGCGCTCCGGGCATCTTCTCATTCTTCAGCCGTGTGATCATGAATAAATCACTTTTTATGCATTTCTGCATTCTAAATAAATGGGGAAACATCCTGTGTTTGTGAATTGCATGACTTAATACTGTTCAGAGGGCAAAATGCCAAGAGCAGTCCGGAGCCTTCCCTGCATTGACTTAAATCTGGATCGTATTCAGGACGCGGGATGAAGATGCTCTAAAAAAGTTATTGTTGTTGTTTGTCCTCCCTAAATCCTGGGATGGATTAAGGAATGTGGGTGTGCACACACACCATCTATCTTTTTATTTTCTAAATGTATTTATTTTTTTGCTAGTGCAAGAATTTATTATCAATTCCAAGTTCATTCATGCAGATTTTCTCCGGTGTTGGAGTAGAACTCTTGGGAGATCAGGAGTTTTGTGGTTTTAGCTCTCATATCTAGGCCATTGATATATTTGGAATTTGTTTCTTGCATGGTGTGCAGTACAGGCCCAAATTCAATCTTTTGCACATGGAAATCCAATCTTCCCAGCACCAACTGAGACTGTTCTTTCCCCAGTGAGTGGACGTGGTTCCCTTTTCCAAAACCAATTGGCCTTGGATGGACAGGTTTATTTCTGGACTCCCATTTCTTTTTCATTGGCCCAAACACTTATCCTTTTGACAATGTTGCTTACTGTAACTTTGTAATCAGTTTTGAAACAGAGAAGTGTGCATTCTCCCCCTGGCTTTGTTCTCCTTTATTTAAGATTGTTCAGCTATTCGGGGCCCTTTGCAATTCCACGTGGATTTGAGGGATGACCTTTCCATTTCTACAGAAAAAAAAAAAAGGATGTTGAAATTTTGATAGGGATTAAATTGACTCTGTAGCTCACTTTTGATGAACTAAGTTTTGGGGGTTCATCTTATATCCTGGAACTCTGTTGAGTTTGTATATTAACTCTGTTGCTTTCTTGGAAACTCTTTTGGATTTCTACCTACAGGATCAAGCCATCTGTAACCAGAGATTCTTTTTCTTTCTTCCTTTCCAATTTGCTTTCAGTTTATTTTTCTTATCTAATTGCACTGGCTACAGCTTCTAGTAGAGGGTTGAATTCCAGTGAAGAAAGCAGGCACCTTCCTCTTGTTCCTCATCTTCCGGGGAAAGCGTTCAGTCTTTCACACTGAGTATGAACTCAGATGTGGACTTTCCATAAATGCCACTTATCATATTGAGGACGTTCCCTGGTTTTCTGAATGCTTGTTGATGTTGTCGTTTTATCATGGAAAGGTATTGGGTTTTGTCAAATGAGGTGATTAAAATTTTTCTTCATTCTGTGAATATGATATGTTATATAGATTAACTTTCTAATAATGAACTACCCTTACGTTCCCAGGTTAAATCATACCTGGTCACTATGAATCATCCTCTTAATATACTTATGGGGCTTGATTTACTACTATTCATTGATTCGAAATAATATCTTAGTATAAGTCAAATAATCAAAAAGTCTACGACAATGAATAGTAGCCCCCTCTCTCCTGCCTACGGGTAACTAACTTCTCTTTCTCATATCAGCACGGTAGATTTACTTCGATGACAAGTTTGCTGCACAGAAGGTAGCTTAGATAAATAACTGATCTTTTCCCTCCTTAACGTGTGGGTTTGTGTATGTGCGTGTATGTGCACGTGTGTACATGTATGTAGTTAATACAGAACAGAAGACTAGTCTATCCTGGGCTTTGGACTTAAGGAGATCTGCATTCGACCCCCTGTCTCATGGCAGACCATCTGCAGGGATCTCAACAACGTCTTAGCTGCACTGAGCTTTAGTTGGATCGTGGAATAATTTACCTCTAGCTCCTGGAGCTGTGGAAAAGGTCAGAGGAGACACACAGGAAAGTCGCCCAGAGCCCAGCAGAAAGCAGGAAGCCTCTGTAGAAAGTACAAATTGCTTATTGGTGTGATTTAGATTTTTTATTAATTTCAAGCGTATTTCATTTATGCACTTTCCCTCAGGAAGTTAGAAATCTGTATATTTTTTTGGAAACAAACAAAAAAACTATTCAGTTAACAGGAGCTTGTGTAGGGGGAGGGGAGCCTAGGGTTCACAGATGAACTGTGAAAACAATTTTACCAGACGCCCACATGTCTGCAGTGAACACTGAAGGGTCCACGTCTCATTCAGATGCTGGCTCAGGGCCTCGGACAGCAGTATTGCTCCTCAGGTCCCCAGGGACACCCAGAGAGGGCAAGAGGCCTGGGTGGCTCCCCCTGGGCCCGGGCGTGCGCGATTCCTCACTCAGTCACTAGGTGGCGCGTGGCAGTTCTCTGGAAGGAGATGGCCGAGTGGGTGCCCTAAGCCAGAGGCTCTAGAAATCTAAAGTAAGGTCAGGTTATTTGAGCCACAGACCATGGTGAGTCCATTACAGGCCACTAGGAAGAACTATCGATGCTGCTATTGCTGCTGCTACTGCTTTGGTCATTTCTCTGATTTCTCTCAGGAAATGGTTCTGTGTCTGGGGCACACTCGGCTTTCAGCACTCACCCGGAATGAAAGAAAGAGTCACGTTGGATTCCCATGATATGCAGCCACCATGAAAACTAAGTTTGCCCAGAGAATCGCTGTGGTGGTCCAAGGCAGAGGGCAGGATTGCCCGCTGGTCAAGTACACAGTCTCCAAGGTCACATGCGTCCCCTGAAATCCAGAAGGTTCTCAGGGTGTTCTTCCGGACACAGGGTCCTGGTAAGGGACTTCGGCTCTCTGTCTTGGCTCCCTGTCTGTACCGCGGTTATCAGAGTACTCCAAAGAAAGTTTGCAACAGACAGTACGGAGTGTGACTCCACTTCTACACGTGGACAGAAGGGAGTGGGGTCCCCTCTCTCCCCTCTGCTGCTCTGGAGAACCTCGAATCCACCAGTGTTAACAGATTCCACCCTGGGGTGTTAGAATGAGAAAACTTCAAAGTCCAAAGGAAGGAGATTCCTAGAGGTGGCTCTCCACGTACCTCCACCTTCTGGGTCAGGTTACGTGCCGCAGTCTGGCTGGGCAGCACAAAATCATGAGCCACTCACACCTTGTAGATTCAAACGGCAACTCTTTATTCTCCAACTGTCACCGGCACTCTACACACACGTTCTGGGGAAAATCCACACCTCCACTGGGCTCTCTATCCCAAAATACTCTGAATCCCTGCGAGAACTCAAGGGGAACTCAAGGAGGGGGCGGCATGCCTGAAGCAGCAGGATACAACCTATTCCCAGCAGGATACACCCTAAACCTGGATCCGCCCTGGTCTTTGAGCAAGGTCACCTTTCATGCAAAGTCACTGCATTTGAGGCGACAGTTAAAACTGATATGCTAATGTTTTCCATCCAAGTCACAGGCTCCTGAGTTCCAGCTACAGATCTCCTGGGCAGCAAGACCCAGAGGAAGAACCTTAGTAGGACCATGCCCAGTTCTCCCAGCCCGGTGCCAAGGACGCCCGTGGAAACTCCAGATTGTGTTGTTACTTTAGGAGCAATAGATGCTCCAGGGTGCAGGCTGGAATCTGAGTAAATTGATTCAGAACTCAGAGCTTATCACCTTTTTTTTTTAATTATGAGATTGAGAAAAACTACAATTGCACCTTCTGTTGAGGGAGAAATCCATCTAATGGCATCGAGTGGAACACACAGCTAATAGGGTTTTTTTTTCCCCCTTAATACAATAATTCTCCATAGGGCAAATGGGTTTGGATGACCAATGGGAGAGAATACTGTTGTGGGACTTAATGAGAGAACAATTCAGCCTCTTTCAAACGTGTTCCCATCCCCAGTGGCTGGATTTGCCTTTTATAAACAAGTTTGTAAGTGATGCAGAATCACTTTTCACGTGTGTGTGCAGGTGTGTGTTCACATGCGTGCGGACACGTGTGTCTACCTGTGTGCTCTTTAATTCCAGAGTTACAATACTAAGATGGATCACTCCATACCCAGTAGAGAAAGCCCTTTTGAAATCAAAAAGGTTTCCAGCAAAAAGCCAGCCGAGGAGGCGGGGGACACAGGAGACGGCGGGGAACAGGGGAGCAACGCGGAGCTTCACTGGCTCCCTGGAGACACGGGTCCCTTATTTATCTTCCTCCGTCAGATCGGTGAAGGCAACTTTGTACGATCAGAGAAACTGCCCTCAGAACATTTATCTCAGTTTCAACAATCAAAAAAATAACAATGATGGTAAAGCGTTCCTCCTTTGATCCCCCCAACCTGCCCCGTGACTGCCTCCTTTCTCAACCCAGAGCCCTGGAGACGCTCCTTCCCCCATATTGGTGGAGCATCTCCAAGGCAAACAGTTTTCCTGGAAATCAGTAATCCTTAGCTAGAGCAATTTGGCTGAGAAAGGGCATTGTCAGAGCAGCCCCTGTTGGGGGTGTGATCTGGTCAATCCCAAACCAAATTCCAGAGGAAGACAAAGAGCTTGCCATCAGAGGAAAGAATCCACGTCCCTCCCCTTACGCATCGCAGCAAGTCGGTGACAGCCTCCAGGGTTATCTTCCAGAAAGCTCTGGTTGGGTTGAGGCCAGGGATCCCGTGTGTCTCTGGAGGGTGGCCTCCGCATGTGCCTACACTCCTGCGTGTGTTTGCGTGTTTGTGTGGGTGTCAGTGTGTTGACACGGGGCACAGGCCAATGTGTGCTGTGGGTTAAACGACGTGACAGAGTCCCATCTGTCAGACTCTGGGATGGTGCCTTGGGGGCTGCTGAACAAGCTTCGCCAAGGACAGCCGTCCTTCCTGGTAGATTCCGGGGCCCTCAATGCCCAGAAGCTCATGGGGAGCAGAAGAAGAACTCCTAACTTCGAGTGGCCTCCGAACACTCTGCTTACCTGAGCCGAGGGGGGCAGCCGAGCTGGAAGGCACGGGTTCTCCCGACACTGACCAGGCCAGACTGGAGGGCAGAGCTGGGTGCACTCTGGGGATGGGCGGGACTGGAGTCGTGTCACTGGGTGAAGAATATCCACGTGTCGGCACTGGAGAGGGAAAGCACAGGTGGGTGCTGAGCTGGCACCAGCGGATGACCTGGGAGCTCTCAGTGGCTCTGATCACGTGTGGCATAACTACGGGGATTAACTAAGGTGGCTAGCTCCAGGGACATCCCGGGTCTTGCTTGTGGACCAGCCTGAGCGTATTCCCTGGGGTTCCCCGGGGCGGGGTGTTCTCATGGAAACGAAACTGGGTGTCCCTAGCCCCAGATCTGCACGGACTGCCCACATCAGAGTCCACCGCCGTCTCAGCTTTCCTAAGCACCTAAATGCCCACTCGGGCTTATCCTGCGTGAGATCACAGAATAAGCTCGGGGCCCACCTGTCCCCGCTCTGTCCTGGGCCTCGGGGACGGTGTAGCCGGCCGAGGAGACCAGATCTCTGCCTTCTCGCGGCAGGTTTTCTAGTGGGCGGTGGACAGCTAGGGGGCAAGTGAGACCAGGAAGCCACACTGGATTTCATTAGTTCAGCTTGAATTTGGCTTAATTCCATTAATTTGATCTTAATTTATATCTGATTTAATTTACAGATGGGATCAGTGCTCAGGAGAAATGATAATCATGAGGCAGAGGGGGCTGTCAGTGGTGGCAGGCTCCCTGGGAAGGTGGCGTTCAAGGTGAGCTCTGAAGACCAGGAAGGAGGCCCCGCAGCGGTTCAGAGGCCCTGGGCAGCACGTAGGTTGGCGGTGCTCCCGGGACTGAGAAGAGGCCAGGGCGCCGGCGGCCGTGGGGGGGAGAGGAGAGGTCGTGGGGTGGAGTGGCGGGTCACCGTGGGTCCTGTGGGTCATGGGGACGGTGCCCGAGACCTTGGCGCCCAGCCTGGATCCCGGGAGAGTGACCTGTAGAAGTCAGAACCGCAGCTCCCTGCTTCAGCCCGCCCCGCTGAGCGCCCGCACGCACGCAGGGCCGGGGGCATTTTAGCAGTGAGCAGAGTCTCTGTTCCGTTTCTAGGCGGCCGGAGTGAGTCCCTCTAAAATGGTAGGATCTCTGTTCACGGGAGAACCTCTGCTATCCACGGTCAGGGATCTGCAGACCCTCCCTCCAGACAGTGGCCTGGCCATTCCCCATGAATCCACCAGGCCCTGGGAACCAGAGGGGGTGGCCCAAGAGAGCCAGAGGGGGTGGCCCAAGAGAGCCAGAGGGGGTGGCCCAAGAGAGCCAGAGGGGGGTGACCTAAGAGAGCCAGAGGGGGTGGCCTACGACACCCAGTGCTGTGTGAGGGGAGGAGCGAGACCCCAGCGGCCCCTCCTCCCCACCTGCCGTCCTTCCCAGCCCTCGTGGATCTGAAGGAAAGTGAAGCCACGTGTCACTGACCCCGAACCCCCAGGCTGGGTCTTGCAGGGTGCACTCACCACTTCAGCCCCTGGGACCCAGCAAGTGTCCCTTCCTTGTCCCCTTCCCTTCTCTCTGCTCCCTCCCCTCCTCCCTGCCCTAGGTCTCTCCTGGGCAGAGCTGGTGGCCTGTCTCTGTGGGGCGCGGTGGCCCTGGCACTTGGCCTGCACAAACCTGCCACCCCAGCCCCCTTCTCCTTGTCACAGCTTGGGCTTGAGCCTGCTGTGGCTTCTCACCCCCCCCCCAGCTGTCCCCTCCCCTGCCAGGAGGCAGCCAGCTCACCCCATCTTCCTCCAGACCACACCAGCTGGAGCCCCCAGGGGAGGTGAGGGGGTGGCTGGGCAGTCCTGGGTTGGTGGAGACCCCATCTCTCCTCTGCAGATTCCTTGAGGGGCAGTCAGTGGAGGGGCGGTTTGGGAAGGAAGCAGAGTCAGGCTCTCTCTAGCGGCGACTTGCGAAGATAAAGGCTTCCTGGGCTGGAGGTGCGTTTTGGCAAACACCTCGAATCCCTGGATCAATGAACTTGGCACGGCGCGTGAGAACGCTGGCTTGGAAAGATCCCAATGTCATTATGAGCTTGGCCCAGTCCCACTCGAAGGGTGAGATCTGAGGAGCAGGAAAAAAGTCGTTCTCACCCCAAAAAGTCCCCATGGCGATCCCACCACCCCGGCATGGTCCGCTTACCCGTCTGGGAGTGCGAATGTGTTCCCATCCCATTGTGTTTTCAATTAAAGACTTGGACATCTTTGCCAGGGAGATCTCAAGTGCTCCACGCAGGGCCATCCCCCGGGGTCCTGAAACTTAGGAGGTTTGCACAGTCTGGGGGGGGAACTCCAGTGTCTTCAACAGTGAGCAGAGTGTTCCAGAGCCCTGTCCGTCCATCGCTGCTATGGCATCTCACGGCCACCTGGTGTCGCTGTTGAAGAGTGGTGCCGCACAGCTCAGTGCCGCTCTCATTCCCAGCGGACACTGAGTCCTTCTTTAAGAGAACAACCTGACTTCCCTGGGTTCAGTGCACCAGTGTGTGTGTGTGTGTGTGTGTGTGTGTGTGTGTGTGTGTGTGTGTGTACTTGGTCCTGCAAGATTACAATTCTCACACTTCTGCAATCAGCCTCTCCATCCTGCTTCCCGTCTCCGGTCCCCGGCATAAACTCGGCTTGCCCTGGATTTTACCACAATACCAGTCCCCAGCTCCAGTGATCCTGATGTCAGAGGCAGCAGCGTGTCTCGCTCAGAGCAGGGACTCTGGATCCACAGGTGGACACGGCCGCGGTGGGTACAGCGGAGCATTCTCCCTCCTGGCTGAGCACTAGCTTCCTTGGTGTAAGACGGGGAGACAGTGAGTGGTCGATGCCTAGAACCTTGGAATAAGGTGAACTATGCAAAGTCCTGGGGACAGGGCCTGGCACCACCTCGTCACTCTCCCTGTGCTGGTGGTGGCTCTGGCCTGGCTTCCTGTGCAGGTTCCCGCAGGCTCCAGGATTCTTGACTGAAGTCCTCCAGAGGCTCGGCTCTGCAGGGAGCTGGCCCAAGGTGTCAGGGAGACAGACAGCAGTGACCTAAGAGAAGGAGCAGCCTTGGTGTTGGGGAGCCCTTACGGGGAGCACTGGCCTTGGTTCTTCTGGGGGCAGCATCCCAGGGAGATCCTGCTGAGCATCTTCAGGACACTCAGGTGGCCCTGGGTGGGCACCGGCAAGAGCACTGCAACAGGGGTAAGGCTTTAAAGCACAGAGAAGGGAAATCAGGAGAGAGCCCCCACCCTGTTGGTGTCTCCAGGTGCCGAGCAGCACAGAGGGGCACTGAGATGGGAACAGCCAGGGGTCAGGATGGAGGCCGGCGGGCAAGACGAAGAAAGGCACCCCTTTCCAAACTCAGGGCCTCGGACTTTGTTCTGTGGGCTGGTGAGGCCAGAGGAGAGCCCAGGGACCCTTCGTGTCCCCAGTGGCTGATCAGAGACGTGCAAGTTCACTGTGAGGGCTTCCCTTGGGAATCTTTTGAGTGAATGACTCAGGACAAGTCAGTGTCACCACTCTGACCCTCGGTCTTCTCATCTGTAATACAGCGATCATAGTAGTGCCGTCCTTAGAGAGCAGAGAGGGTTTGATAAGTACTCACCACAGTGCCGGGCACAGAAGTGTCGCTCCATGAACGCTAATTATTGTTATTCCTCTTTTCATTTCAACGATCATTGTAAAGTGAATAGGGGCATCTTTAGGTCATCCGACTGGCCCGCGGATAACCTGGTGCTGCAGCGGGACTTCAGGGCCTGGGTTTGCATTCACATTTACGATCTTACTGGCTCCAGTCTGCGTCATCCTCAGGGGTCAATGGGGAACAGAAGCAGGTCTGATCCATGAGGTTGTTTTGTAGCAGCTGAGTTTCCAAGAGTGTCAGGGCCTGGCACACGGGCACCCTGGTTTGGTCAAAGAGAACAAAATGGCAGACGAACCAACCCATCCTAGATCCAGAGCCCGCAGGAAGGGCCCCTGGGCTGGCTGCACAACTCGGCCGTTTTGAGTGGTGCTGCTATGAATAGTGCCTGATTCACTATGGCAGCTGGATTTAGTTACGTGGGATAAATACTGAGGAGAGGGATAGCCGAATCCTATGGAGACTCCATTCCCAGTTTTTTGAGGACTCTCCATAGCGCATCTTTCCACCAATATTCTTGCCAGCATTTATTATCATTTATGTTCTTGATGGCTGACGTCCTAACTCAAGGGAGATGAACTCTCAGAGTAGTTTTGATCTGCGTTTTCCTGACGACTAAAGATGTCGGACCTTGTTTTCATATAATTCTGGCCTTTGTGTTCCTTCTTTGGGGACGGGTCTGTTTAGTTCTTTTGCTCATTTATTGATTTTTTTTTTGAGTTAAGCTTTTTGGGGATCTTTACGTATTCTGGAGGTTAATCCGGTCAGAGGAGCAGCTGGCAGAGACCCTCCCATTTCTTGAATCTCTGGCTGCCCAGAAGCTTTTTGATTTGGTGGCATCCCACTTATTGATCCTCGGTCTTATTTCCTGGGCTTCAGGGACCTCGTGACGGAAGCCGGTGCCTGACTCTCTGATCCTGTTGGCCTCTGTTCTCCTCTAGCAGCTGCAAGGTTTCTGGTCTAACTCCTAGATTTGGGGTCCACGTTTAGTTGCCTTGTGTGCAGTGAGGGAGAGGGATCGGTCTCAGCCTTCTGCATGTGGATACCCGAGTTCCCCAGCACCACTTGTTACAAAGGCTCACTTTCCTCCGGCAGGTGTTTGGGGCATCTCTGTTGAGTATTGATAACTGGAACCTGGGGGTGTGTCTCTGGGTCCCCTGTCCTGTTCTGCTGGTCTCTGGGTCTGTTTGGATGCCGACACCAGCTCTCCGCTGCTGGAGCGCGCAGTACAGCTGGAGATCAGGTACTGAGTTGTCTCTGGTGTTGCTCGTCTTGCTCAGGAATCGCTGTGGCTATCCTGGCTCTTTTATTTCTCCCACCAAATTTTAAGACCATTTTATCTGGTTCAGTGAAGAAGAATGTAATTTGTATTTTGATGGCGGTGGCTCAACCTACAATGTTTGAAAAGCAGCTGGGGATACATTCAGTGGCAGAGCACTTGTGCAGCACGCATGAGGCCCTGGGTTTGATCCCCAGTAGCATTTTTTTAAAAAAAAAAAAAAAAAAAAGCAAAAACCACTGCTCACTCCTCACTCATTTATCAGACTTTTTTTTTTCCTATTTTGTATTTTATTTAGAGACAGGGTCTCACTGAGTTGCTTAGGGCCTCGCTTTGGCTGAGGCTGGCTTTGAACTAAAGATCCTCCTGCCTCAGCCTCCTGAGCCGCCACTGCGCCTGGCTTTTATCAGACCTTTTGAGGGCCTGTTGGGGACCCGGCACGGCCCCTCTCAAGGCTGAACCGAGACACAGACCTGGGATCACTCCTGATGCATGTTGCAGACGTATGGTGGAGCAGCACAGTGCACAGTCACCCTAGAACTGGGACCAAAGGTGAGGAGAAGAGAGATGGTCCTCATCTCAGCACCCGCTGTGCAGCCTGGGCTGGGACCAATTAAACGCCCCCCTGTGTGAGATAGGTCCCCTGCATCTGGGGGCAGGAGAGGGCTTGGCCCAAGGGGTCACAAGGCCTGTCCAGCGAAGGACCAGGGGACACCAACAGGGGACAAGGAGGCTAGTGGCCTCAGGGAGTTGTCAGGAAGCTTGATGCTGAAGGAGCACAGGTTTCCAGAACCCGGGACGAGGTGGCCCCAGAAGGAGGGAAAGTCCTCTGTGGGCTGGAGACTCAGCAGGCCAGGGAGCCGCGTGGAGCAAGGTGGCCAGGGGCAGGGCAGGAGAAAGCCTGCGATTCCAACAGTGGAGTCACCCCGAGGGGCAGCGGCTCTGCCAGAGGCTCCTGGCAGGATGCCCAGGCCGGTGGACAGGCCACGCTTGCTGCTGGGCCTCGAGGCCCCTGCCCGGCGGCCGCAGTCCCGGAGCGAGGAGGAGGACGGGATGGCGGAGAGGAGGGCCCGGCCACCCCGGCGGCTCCGTGCTCAGCCCAACAGGACCACAGGGCACCGCGGCAGCGACACTGCTCTGAAGCTGACTCGGGGGAGAGCGGGGCCAGGAGGGGGAGAAGCAGAGGCCTCTCCCGTCTGGACGCCCCCCGGGGTCCCGAGCCCTTGCCCAAGCCCCTGCCGACATCAGAAGGCGCAGGAGCCAGCGGGGCCTGGCGCCCTCCTGGAGGGGGCGGGGTCTGCTGGCTCCATCGCAGCTGGACCCCAGGGTGGCCCTGGGACTTTGCATGTGAACTTGTAACAGCTCCCCTCACGCACAGCCGTCCACCCGCAGAGAAGACCTGGAGCACACTGAAGCCACCGAGAGTAAAGCCGAGAGTCACACTGATCTCCCCGCCATGGGGACATCTGCGGGTCTCCCTCTTCATTCCCCCTCCCCCAGCTCCCCTCCCCCTCTCCCCATCCACCGTCCACTGAGCCCTGGGCACTTCCCCACCACTTACCAGGCAGCAGCTAAGGGCGGCCCCCGTGGACCAGGAGGCTGGTCAAGGAGCGGCTCCACGCACAGTGGCTCCTGTCATCCTCGGGAAAGCCCTGGGTCAGTGACCACGACGGCCAACTTGCATGGGTGACGCTGAGCACAGCGTGTTTCTGTGACTTTCCAGAAGTCGTCCCACAGCTGGCGAGCGGGAGAGTGGACCCTGAACCAGGACTCCGGGCTCCGGAGGAAGGCTGCTCATGCACCACCCTAAATTCCCAACGGCCAACACCGCGACCTCGGCCTGTGTCCCCCCCTTCCTCTGTGGAGACACATATGGGTGTTTTCATGAATTATCTGAAGGCAGACGGCAGCCAACGGCATACGTCACCACGCCCACCCAATTCCTCAGCTGGCATCTCCAAGAGGAGCATCCCCTTCTGAAATCCTGCAGCCCGCCGCCGCTGGGTTCTGATAGTGACTTATCCTGCCGTTGACAGACCCACCTTGGATCTGCTTGGGGGCCATATCACGGTGGTAGGAGCAGCAGTAAGTAATACCGCAAGGACACGGATGAGGACCATTGATTAAAAGTCCCCTGTGGGCCAGGCACGCTGCTGGACGCTTTGTCAATAGTCTTGGATTCCCGAAATTTCTGAAAGAAGTGTCATGGCCCCGGTTTGGCATAGGAGGGAACTGAGGCTCAGAGACCTTAAGAACAAGTTCAAGGTCATGCAGTGGGGAGAGCAGAGCTGGGGTCAGACTCTACGTGGAGCGGACTTCTTGAAGCAGTAGGGATCGCTGCTAGGCTGACTGGGGAGCTTCCCCTGTGACAGGGACATTCATGGGGGAATGTCCCTGTTTTGCTCTGCTCACCCCCAGCCCTAGAGCCTCTGAGTCCAAGTGTCATTTGAGTAAATCCACATCAGAGTCCCTGAACCCAGCGCTGAGCCTCCTCCTCAGCCTGAGGGTTCATGAGAAGCCACTCCTTTCCCCAGCGTGGAAGGAGCTCAGCCACATCCCTCCCTCTTGAGGGCACAGCAACCCGAGTTTAGTGCCACTGGCCTGTTGTGTCCCTCCCCCTGCTTAGGTTGCGCAGGCCAAGTGGCAGGCAGGATGTGCTTTCTGTACTTACGTCACGTGTTTATGTGGGCCATGCAGTTTACTCTAAGAGCTGGGTTCTCATTTAACTGCTTTCTGTGACCCGGGCATTCCTTGGTCTCTCTGGGTGTCCATCCCTTGCCCTCTTGTTTCTGGCTCTTTTCCTGAAGGTCTCTGTCTTGTCCACTCTGGCTGGTGGCAGATGGCCACACTGGCATGTGATTTCTAATGACCAGTTCCAGTCTCAGAAAAAGGTGGGCCTCAGCTGCTGGGCCAGTGGGAGAGACTGGGGAGATGCGACCAGGACAGAGAGCCCTGCCCGGAGAGCAGAGGGGGCCAAGCCCCACCCAGCCTTTCTCCCCGTGTCACCTGGTTGTTGAATCCTGTGACAGGTCCATTTCGGCTCCACCGTCCCCTCTCCCACCAGAGCATTCCCCGACATCAGGCAGAGACCTCCCCCTCCTCCACCCGGTCCTCTGGGGACTCCAGCCCTGCAAGGCCGCGAAGAGCTGCCTCCGCTGCTCCCCTCGGCCCCGTCCCCTCTTCACTGCCACCAGTGAATACCCCCGCGTCCCCTTGGCCGTCTGAGTGTCCTTGATTCCTGGTTGGCGGAGGGACCTCTGGTCTTTCTGACAGCTGGACACTTAAGTAGATCACTGTCCATCACGGGACCCCAGGTAAACAGCTGCCTGCTCCTAGTGACAGCCTCCCTCAGAGTGGACGGTGGGGCCGGCCAAGGTGTCCCTGGGGCCCTGTGGACACGCTGCTCCTGTGCCATATGCCGTCACCCACGGGGTGCATTCTGAGCCCAAAATCAGCACTCGGCAGAGTCCCACAAGGGGAACTGTGCAGAGTTTTAAGGAACCTCTTTCCAAAGCTTGCACGAGGCAGGAGCTTCGAAGACGGATAATAGTCATAGTGGCAACGACGGCGACTGTTTACGAGCCCTTGCACTCGGCCAGGCACTGTGCTAAATTGTTCCTACGTCCATCTCCGTCAACCCTCTGCTGTGCCTTGAATATGGCTTGTCCCCTGAAGTCTGATTGCTGTTATTGGGCTGGGCAGAGGCCCTTAAGAGGGGATTAGGTGGTGAAGAGAGACCAACAGTTTTCGTGGGGCTGGATCAGTGACCTTGAAAGCCGTGTTACAGATGGAGGCTGCCCCTGTGCTGGGCTCTGCTGCCCACCCCTGCTGGCCCTTCTGCTTTCTGCCATGTTTTTCCGGACCACAAGGCCCTCAGCAGAAGCCAAGCAAATGCTGGGACTATTCTCTTGACCTTGCCAGCCTCCTGAACCCTGAGCTCAATAAACCTCTTTCCTCTATAAATGAGCCAGGCTCAGGTTTTCTGTTGTAGTAACTGAAAACAGACTGAAGACATCCTTACAGAGGGCCTGAGACAGAGGTTCTGCTCCTCTTCTGGTTTTACAAGTGAACGACTTGCCCCACCCCCAGAGTATCTGATTCTGTATATTGGGGGGCGGAGCCTGAAAACTCGCATTTCTAACAAGTTCTGGGTGCTGCTGCTGGTCCTGTGGCAGCTTGGGACACCTTGAGTCATGGAGCATGCTCTGTGCTGGCGATTCACCCTCCCGTGTCACCTCCAGGTGAGATGGGGGAACTGGGAGAGGGAGGCGGTGTCCTTGGGGACGGGTGCGTCTGACGTCACGTCTGCTCTGTAGGTGCGCTGCAGCCACCTCTGGCCCCAGCGACACGGAGAGTTTCAGAAACCAATTCTGCTGGAGGATCCTGGGCCTGGCTTTGAACCCGAGTGGGGCAAATCCAGAGCCTGGTCCGAGCGGCTCAGCCCTCTTTGCTCTCGGAGGGTTGCTGCGGGAGCCGGGGTTCAGCCTCTGAGCCCTTCCGGACGCCTCCTGCTGGGCATTTCCCGTGGAGAGCTAGGAGGGGGGTCCCCGATTGTCACTCTACCTGTGCATCTGAGGTCCGTGACTCTGTGTGCCCCGCTCCCTGATCACCTGTCCCTTCTCTGGGCTGTCACCGGCCCTCTGGTGGCCTGGAGAGTTAATGCACTCTCCCAAAGGTCTCAGGTGGGAAGGGGGGGGGCATCTGCACAGGGGCGTGTCCCTGGGTGCATGGCGATCACCTGATGCAGGTGGAAAGTGCCGACCGTCAGCTCCACCTGAGGGTCTCCTGCAGCCGGGTGGGGAGAGTGTCGCCTGCAGATGCCTTTCCTTAAAAGCCTTCCAGGCGGACTCCAGGAGCAGCCTGGGGGGCGGGAAGGGCTGAGCGTGAGTCAGACCCTTGAGCTTGCAGAGCACAGGTTCTGGCCCTGCCCGCAGGTGGGGACGCGCGGGGCCTGGCAGGGCCACAGATGCCCCCCCTCCAGCTCTCCTGGGCGCCGCAGCAGCGGCTCTCAGACCCTGGAGGACGGTCACCGGCCACTCGCGGAGCCAGCCCCACAGCAGGCACCACGCAGGCGGCAGGCAGCTCCGCCTCCTGGGGGCAGCCACTGTCCCTTGCTTGGGGACTCAGTCCAGCGTCACTTTTCAGCCATTCTGCCGACACTGGAGGACCAAGTGAGAGCAGCCCTGTCCCCTGAGGATGGGGACGTGTCCCAAGCAACAGGCCACTGTGAAAACGTCACAGAGCGGACTCACCCAAACCCAGAGGGCACAGCCCCACACGCCCAGGCTGTGCACGTGTGTGTGTGTGTGTGTGTGTGTGTGCGCCCACGCGTGTGCAGGCGTGTGGACTGCACCGTCTTGCTCCTAGGGCCGTGAGGACCGCGGCAGCACGAGGTGAAACCAAGCACAAGGAAGAGGGAGAAAGCGGCACTGTCACAGACGGGAACACGTGACACGTGGTGGCATGTGACACGTGGTGGCATGTGACATGCAGTGCTGTTTTTTTGGGAAATGCTTTTTTCTAAGGAGAAGGAATATTCTAGAATGATATGAAGCATCCCGTGGTCATGCATGAAGCAGCAACAGTCGGTCACGTATTGTCACCATCAAGCATGGCAGGCTGTACACAGTGTGTGCTGCACTTTCACACAACGGGACACTCAGGACGTTCGTCATGCCACCTACGCGTGTGCTGTCTTCCACACTGGGACGCCACCTGCCCCAGGCATCACTCGGTGACAGGAACTTTCCTGCTCCGTTAGGGATCTTCAGGTCGTGGGTCTATCCTTGGTCCAGGGTTGACAGAAGTGCCATTGTGGGGGCATGAACATGCTCCGTGCCCTTCCCGTGGCCGGGGATCGAGGGCCAGCAAGACAGCCCAGCTCCTGCCCAGTCAGAGCTCAGAGTCCAGTGCGGTGGCTTCACCCAGGGGAGATGTCATGCCCAGCTCCAGGGGGCTCGGCCACACCTGGAGACATTGTGTTCGTTGTCACAACGGAGAGTGACGGAGACCAGGGTGGAGGTCAGGGTGCTGCTCAACACACGACGCCCCTCCACCCCTGACCCGAGCTGCCCCAAGTGTCCGTGGTGCTGAGGTTGAGCACCCCTGGCTCTTGGTCAGACAGATGCACAAACAGGCCCCTAGAGCGCACGGGGGGAGGGGCTCAGTGGTGGAGCACTCGCCTGGCACGCGCGGGGCCCCGGGTCCCATCCTCAGCACCACATAAAGATAAGTAAAATAAAGGTGCTGTGTCCACCTACAACTAAATATATATCTATATATATTTAAATGGGTGACACTGAGGACATTGAGGTGCCACTGGATTCAGGGACAGGAACCCAATCCAAGATGTGGGCCCAGAAGGGTTCCAGGAAGTAGCCATGTCCACACTAAAAACTAGAAGATGAGTCCGACAGGGAGGGAGGATTGGGGCAGAGAAGTAATCCTGGCTGAGAAAATGGCAGGTGCAGAGAGGAGAAAATCACTTCAGAGGAGAGACGCTCACAACCACCCTCTGCCGGGCACACACACGTGCCAACCCATGCCCCGGCACCAGGCCGTGGCCAATGCACCTGCAGCCACAGCTCCCTCATGCAGCAAAGACTCCCAGCATCCCTGTGTCCTGGGTGTGGCCCTGCAGCCCAGAGAGGTCAGATGACTGGCTCAAGGTCACACAGCCCTAAGCAGTGGAGCCAGAATTAGAAAGGAGCAGCCTCCCAGCTCCCAGAGCCCTTGACCTTGACCGTGCAGCTGCGGCGACTGCAGGAAATAATTCTCGCAGCTGAACCTGAAAGAAAAAGGTTTCTGTGGGGATGGGAGGCAGCTGGGGCCAGGAGGTGGGCCAGGCAAGCCACCTGAGTGGTTCAGAGGCAGCGGGCAGCCGTGGGAAGGTCACCAAAGGACTCTGCTGAGGGAGGGACACATTTGTGGGCTCAGGGATTGGCAGAGGTC
Organism: Ictidomys tridecemlineatus; assembly: GCF_052094955.1. Lineage (NCBI taxonomy): Eukaryota > Metazoa > Chordata > Mammalia > Rodentia > Sciuridae > Ictidomys > Ictidomys tridecemlineatus. The sequence goes on from NC_135486.1 coordinate 140,219,251, forward strand.
AAGGAAGTGCCCGGAATAAGAGCCAGTGGAGGCAGAGGAGCCTTCTACGTCCTGATCCTAGGAAAAAACTCGGGCCCTTTGGATTCTAGGAAAAGGTGTGCAGTCCTGGGTTCCTCAAGACGTCTCCGCAGACACCCCCGCAGGCTCTGGCCCTCCGAGGGTCAGCCGGTCCCCCTCAGCCTGGGACGACGTTAGAACAAAGTGGGAGAGAGCCGGCTAGTGTCATGCAGCCAGCTCTATAGTCAGATTTTTTTTTTAAAAAAAATCAGGCTTGTTTAGTAGTAGAAAAATACAGTTATTAGCTATGATTACAGGGGGATCCGACTGAGCCGTGGATGTGATCTGCCTGTCGCGTCCTAACCGGCAATTTCCAATCGCCTCCTGTCCCCAAATTTCAGCAAAGGAGGGACCCGGATCTTGCAAACAGCCCCACATTGTTCATTTGTTGTCTTTAAACAAATCAAACGGAAATCGATCGACCCTCTGGGGCGGACCGCGGCTGCCCGGCGGCCTGGCTGTCCTGCAGGTTTCCGTGGGGTCTTCGGGGTCCTCGTGACGGCCCGGGGGCCTGGCTCTCCCCAGCGGGTACCATCATGTACCACTAACTGGGGTGAAGCTGCGCCTCCCTGGGTTTGGGGGACACGCCAACACTCACCTGCAACATTGGGACCCCCAGGCCCACGCCGGCTTCCCCGAGAGCCGGCTGGGGTCTGCTTGACCGTCAACCCTGCGCACAGCCCTGACCACCTGCCCATCTCCCTCCTCAGCCATGAGGATTGGGCCCCTCGGCTTCCAGACGCTTCTCAAAGGGACTCGCCTTCCCCGGGGCGAGCTGGGGACAGGAGCAGGGGAGGGCTGAGCCAGTGCAGCTGGAAGGGACAGGAGGAGGAGGCCAGGAGAGCCGCCGGTCACTCCCATTGTGCGGCCACCGTCACAAGCTTCCCAGGGGCGCCGTCCACCCAGCGGGAGGTTAGAAGTCATTTCAGCCTCTGTGAGGCCAGAGGACAGGAAGGACCCGGAGGACAGGCAGGGAGACCCGTCAGCGCATGTGCTCAGCCACAGGTGGCTTAGAACTGGGTGGCTGCGGGGGACATGAAGGGACACAGGGGCCCAAGGATGAGGCAGAGTCTGGGGACTCTGGGTGGTGGGGTGCCTCCAGATGCACCCCCTGATTTTCTCTACCAAGCTTTAGCCACCCAAACACCCTCTTTCCTACTCTCTGTTTCATTTCTGGGTTTTTCTGTTTGTGGTTCAGGGAATTGTACCCAGAAGCACTTACCACTGAGCAACACTCCCAGTCCTTTTTTTAATTATTATTTTTTATTTTGAGACAGGGTCTGGCTAAGCCGCAGAGGGTCTCCCTACATTTCCTAGGCTGGCCTCTAACTCGCCATCCTCCTGCCTCAGCCTCCCGAGTGGCTGGGATTACAGGCGTGCACCACCACGCCCGGCTCCCCCCTCATCTGTCTCCTAGGCACCTGGGGGTGTGTGGTTCCGGGGTCGGGGGGCTCTTTAAGGACTGGGATGCTGAAAGGCAATTGGTCTTTCTGAGTAAAACCGACTTCAGTTTCCAGAACCCTGTCATACGGATCTGAAGTTGTGCGTGGATCCCGAGTTGGTTCCGTCTGGGCCGAAGGCAGGACCCACTCTCTGGAGGAACCACACGGACCAACTCCCAGGAAGATGCACCAAACTGTTCCCAGGTGAGTCCTCCGAGGACCCTGCACAGCTCCGCCCACCAGGTGGCCCCACCCCTTCCACCTGGAAACCCCCACCCCCGACCCCCCACCCCGACCCTGCTCACAGCTTAAGGGCCACCTGGTCAGGGGTGTGCGGGCCACGTTCCTGGTCTGTGCACCCCTCGCGCTGTCAGATGGACATAAACTGCCACCGTTGAGCTGACAGAGGCCACCGGAGGGACGCAGGCCAGGAGCCAGGAGGGGCCCCAGCCTGTCCCAGCCCGCACTGGGGAGTTGGGGATGGAAATGTGGCCGGGAGTCGGCAGCCGGGTTCCACCCCAGCACCCGCACCTCCCGCTGTGCCCGCCGGGGGCTGAGCGTGTGTCCCCAGGGCTCGCCTCCCCGCCCCGGGTGTGGGGGTGCAGAGCACCCTCCTGTCCTCAAGGTCGCAGGGGAAGGTGAAGTAGGGGTGCAGGGGCGTGCACACCTGGGGGCTCCCTCGTCCTGGTGGTGGTGAGGTTGAGGCCACGCGTCGGAGCAGGACACTTGGAGACTCCTGTAGAGTGGCTCTGCCCTGGTGGCCAGGTCACTGGGATAGTCAAAAGAGACAGAGCAAGAAGGGCAGACCCTGCTTCAAGTGTGTGTGTGTGAGTGTGTGTGTGTGTGAGTGAGTGTGTGTGTGAGAGAGAGTGTGAGTGTGAGTGTGAGTGTGTGTGTGTGTGAGAGAGTGTGTGTGTGAGAGTGTGTGTGAGTGTGAGAGAGAGTGTGAGTGTGTGTGTGAGTGTGTGTGTGAGTGTGTGTGTGAGAGTGTGTGTGTGAGAGTGTGTGTGAGTGTGAGAGAGAGTGTGTGTGTGAGAGAGTGTGTGTGTGTGAGAGAGAGTGTGAGTGTGAGTGTGAGTGTGTGTGTGAGTGTGTGTGTGTGAGAGAGAGTGTGAGTGTGAGTGTGAGTGTATGTGTGAGTGTGTGTGTGTGTGAGAGAGTGTGTGTGTGAGAGTGTGTGTGAGTGTGTGTGAGAGTGTGTGTGTGAGAGAGTGTGTGAGTGTGTGTGTGTGAGAGTGTGTGTGTGAGTGTGTGTGTGTGAGAGAGTGTGTGTGAGAGTGTGTGTGTGAGAGAGTGTGAGTGTGAGTGTGTGAGTGTGTGTGAGAGTGTGTGAGAGTGTGTGTGGGAGAGTGTGTGTGTGTGAGAGTGTGTGTGTGAGTGTGTGTGTGTGAGAGAGTGTGTGTGTGAGAGTGTGTGTGTGAGAGTGTGTGTGTGAGTGTGTGTGAGAGTGTGTGTGTGAGAGTGTGTGTTTGAGAGTGTGTGAGTGTGTGTGTGTGAGTGTGTGTGTGAGAGTGTGTGTTTGAGAGAGTGTGAGTGTGTGTGTGAGAGTGTGTTGTGAGAGTGTGTGTTTGAGAGAGTGTGAGTGTGTGTGTGAGAGTGTGTGTGTGAGAGTGTGTGTTTGAAAGAGTGTGAGTGTGTGTGTGTGAGTGTGTGAGTGTGTGTGTGTGTGTGTGTGTGTGTGTGTGTCTGAGGCTCCCTGCTCAGGTGGGGGAGGTTCTAGGACTCTCATCCAGACACAGGTTTCCTTTTGAGGTAGTATCCTGAGAGGTTGGGTGACACCTTAGGAAAAAATGGGCCTGATTTTTTTTTTTTCTTGCCCATGCACAGAACCTGGGTGGACTAGAACATTGCTCACCTTGGCCTGAGTAAGTGACAACCATCTACTTAGAACAGGTTGTATTCCAACACGCAGCCAGATCTGGAGGAGCTGGGACTGCAGAGGGGGAATTTTGGTCAAGTTCCTGCCCTGGTCAGGCAAGGTTCCCTTTGAGTTCTCACCTCGTGTTTCAAAGGCAACACGCCGTGGGCGGGCAGGAAAGGAAGCTGCTGGGTGAGTCTAGGTCATGCCCACACGGAGGTCCTCGCAGAGGAAATGTCTGTGCAGGTGGTTTCCAGGTCCCTGTGCAGATTGGAAATTCCATGTGACAGCGGGCTGGTCACTGGACACTTGTCCATCCATCAAAAGCAATCTTTTGTAGCAATTAAAAACTAACAGCTGGGTGTAGCGATGCATCCCAGCAACCTGGGAGGCTGAGGCAGGAGGATTGCAGGTTGGAGGCCAGCCTCAGCAGCTTGGTGAGGCCCCAAGCAATTTAGTGACCCCACCTCAAAATTTAAAATAAAAGGGGATGGGGATGTGGCTCGTGGTAAAACACCCTGGGTAAAATCCCCAAAACAAGCAAACAAATCAGTATGTTGACAGGGAAAGGCGTGGGGAGCTGAATTGCGTCTCCTACCCACTCAGGTTGAGGTCCCGATCCCCAGCACCTTGAAATGCGACCGTGTCTGGAAACAGGGGGTCACAGAGGAAATTAGTTAAAATGAGGTCGTGAGGTGGGCCTGCAGTCCAGGATGACAGGGTCCTTACAGGAAGACAAAGGGAGAACGTCCTGTGACCGGGCAGAGATCAGAGGGACGTGGCTGCAGGCCTGCGGACACCAGAGTGCCCACCAGCCCCAGGGCCAGGAGAGGCCAGGAGGACGCCTGGACGGGCCCAGAGGGAGCCACACTGCAGACGTGGACGCTGCAAGACGTTCCTGTGATTTCCAGCGGGCCCGTGGCGCCTGGCCTCTGCAGCCCTGGGACAGCAGCCCGGGAGCCGTCCACGCCGAGTCACCAAGTGAAAGGAACACGCCACAGCACACAGAGCAGGTGTGGATCGTGAGCCCTTCTATGTACAAATCCTGATTGTGTGTGATTTTAAGTGACAGGCAGGATAACCAGCCAGACAGGAGCCGGGTGACCACTCCACGGTAGAACCGCGGGCTTCTCATCGGGCTCAGTTTTCTAGTCTGTTTTCTAAACTTTCAAAACAAAACCTTTATTAGCATAACAGGGAGAAGGTTATTTTTTTCTGAGAGATGATTACCTGGGAATATTCGCCCTGCCGTACCTCTTATACCAACGCACCGCACATGGGTTCCTTCCTAAGGTCTCAGTTTGAAAGGCCCCTCTCACGCAGGTGGGCTCCGACGGTAGGTCCACGATGAGAGAGGAACAAAGAAAGGAGGAGCGATGCCCTCTCTCTTTTATAGTCAGTGGCTCCCCAGTACCCTCAGGTAGGATCCCCGTGTGCTCGGCCACGACTTCGGCTCTGCCAGTCCCCCTGCCGCTCTCACTTCACCTCCGACCACAGACCCTTTGTGCCGCTCTCCCCACGGCCAGGGTCCCCCCTGAGGTGCCCTGTCACCTGTGAGTCTCCCTTCCCAACCTTGCATCCAGCCTCGTCCCTCACGGCCCCACCTCGGCTCCTGCTAAGGACGTCTCTGCCATCGTCACCTCCTCCCCGGATGATGGCAACAGCCTCCCGACCGGTCTCCCTGCTCCCTCCACCCCCTGCCTGCCATCTGTGGGTCCCACAGCAGCCAGCAGTCTTCTTCAGGACACTGCCCGTCAGCACGGCAGAACGGAGCTTCCGCGTAAAAACTGGCCCGATAAACAGAATCCCCACCTGCCCAAGCAATTCCAGCCCCAGAGATCACCCAAGAACTGAAAACAGGTGTTGAAACAAAAACTCCTGCAAAAACGTTTATGACATCATCATCTACGAAGACCCAAAGGTGGAAACAACCCAAATGCCCATCAGCAGATGAACGGAAAGAGAACGCAACAGATCCATATATTGGAATATTATGCAGCTGTGAAGAGGAACGAGGTCCCAATGCAAGCACAGGGTGAGCCGTCCTTGACAGCACTGTGGTGTGGAAGGATCCAGGCACAAAAGGCTGCTCCTCGAGTGGTTCTATTCATAGGCATCATCTAGAACCCAGGCGTCCCTAGAGGAGGAAAGCAGGTGGTGTTGGCCCGGTCAGGGGAAGTAAGAGTGGCTGCTTTGGGGGCGACGGAGTGTCCTGGGACTACGTGGGGCTGGTGGCCACGAGGCATTGTGAATGGACCAAATGCTGCTGGATGGTGCGACTGGGATGTCCTGTGAGTCTCACCTCCATTTTTTAGATCAGTCCTTTGTAACCTGATCACCACCCTCCAGTGGCTTCCCCCGGAGACTTGGGGTGCCACCACCGCCTCGTAGCCCACCAGGGAGTTCCCAGGGCTGCTACCCAGCTGCACCCAGGGCCCCGGCTCCTTCCTGCCCCCCCCCCACCCCCCCCCGTTAGCACCCTCACAAAGCCCACAGACGCACCCGCGTCGCCCCCTGGTGGACGCCCTGTGGAGCGCCTCCCCTTGGCCCCTTGACATTTCCCTGTGGACTCTCGGCCGGCCCCGTTGCCCCTCTGCTGCTCCTGTTGCCTCCTCCTGTTGCCTGGGGTCATCCAGGGCTGCAGCTCCTGGTGCCTGAAGGTCCTGGAAGGTCGCGCTTCTCAACAAAACCACGGGCTCTGGGCCAAGGGTGGCTTCTGCCTGAGCGGGTCTGGGGCCCCGAGGTGGAGCCCGGTGGCCACGCTGCTGGACCACGCTCCCAGGGCGTGCAGGTGCCCGCTGGGCAGCAGGGACAGGGACGGCGGGGCAGGGCGGGCTGGCTCCAGGGCCCGAGACGGGGTGGCGGAGGAGGAGGGAAGACAAACTGAAATGGAAATAAATAGTGTGCGCCACAATCTCATTAATGTCTAAAATTAGATTAACGTAATTAAAAATTTAAAAGCCAGATGAAAGCGCGTCAGCCTGGCATCGAGGGCTGAGTCATGCTGTGGTCTGCTTGGCTCTTTCCTTAGCAGTTTGCCGCTAATGGGTGTTTCAAAGACGACCCGGCTACACGACGTTCTTTGCGATTTGTAATTATCGCCAAACGCATCCAGTTGGCCCTGTTTTGGGGACGGGGCTCTGGCAGGGTGTGGCCGTCACAAGGATCCGATGACGTTCAGATGGACGCAGGATCCTTCGGGCCAAAGAAGGGAGGCTGAGTCACTGTCCTGATGGCAGGCATGACCCTCATGGGTCACATCTGTCCTGGCGACCGGCCTAAATATCATTGAGACTCCCATGTTCTAAGTAGAGAAATCAAGGATCAGAGAGGTAAAGAAATCGGCTTGGGCCACACAGCTCATTAGTGGAATAGCAGTTCTCGTTGGCGTCAGAGCATCCAGGCTTTTCATGATCTCTCTGCAGAATAAAACACCCTGGGGTTCCATTTAGGGCTGTGTGTGTGTGTGGCCACCCCCACGTTCCCCGTGGAGCTTCTGTCCTGTGACTTCTGAGCTCCCGGGTTCCCGGGGCCCCTCCCCCTCATGCTGACCTCCTGCAAGAGCCCGGGGGTGGACCTTGCCTTGCCCTCGCCCAGACCCGAAGGTTGACGTCCACCCGAGCTACCTGCAGCGGGGAGCTGCGTCTGTTATTTTTATTCACTTTAGAAGTACTTACTGAGACCCACTGTGCGCTGCCCAGTCTTCTAGCTGCTGAGACGAAGACCCGGAACCGAGACAGGATTCTAGAAGATGCGACGTTAAAAATCCAGGTGAGACACAAAAGGGCTCAGCCTCCGGGAAGACAGATCCGTGGTTCATCAACAATTCAAATACAGAATCGCCCCGTGACTCGGCCACTCCATTCCCCAAGGTACGGAAGACAGAGGCTCAAACCCGTGGCTCCGTGCACACATAGCCCACGCGGTGGAAAAGGCCACTGGTAGATGAGTGGACACGTCAGATGTGGTCTATCTGTGCCACGGAGTATTACTGGGTTGTGAAAAAGGAATGGGACCCTCGCGGCAGGATGAAAGATCCTCGCAAACGCGATGCTAAGTGAAGGAGAGTGCAGGAGAAGGGCACGGGTTGTGACCCCATTGACACAGAAGCATGCAGAACAGGGAGCTCCGGAGACACAGAGAGCAAATTGGTGCTCGTCAGGAGCAGGGCAGTGGGCATGCAGAGGCTGCCTGAGGCCTGTGGTTTTGCTCTGCACTAGTGATGCCTGGGAATAGACAGGTGGCGGCTGTGTGGCGCAGGGAACGGATGGAAAGCCACTGTGCGGTACACCTGAAAGGGAGGGCTCATTTTAGGTCACATGGACTTATGTCAATTAAAAAGCAAACCCACAGACTGACTGGATGACCCCAGGCAACAGGAGGAGGCAACAGGAGCAGCAGAGGGGCAACCGGGCAGAGTCCACAGGGAAATGTCAAGGGGTCAAGGGGAGGCACTCCACAGGGAGACCACCAGGGGGCGACGCGGGTGCGTCTGTGGGCTTTGTGAGGGTGCTAACCCAGGCGGGGGCAGGAAGGAGCAGGGCCCTGGGTGCAGCTGGGTAGCAGCCCTGGGAACTCCCTGGTGGGCTACGAGGCGGTGGTGGCATCCCAAGTCTCGGGGGAAGCCACTGGAGGGTGGTGATCAGGTTACAAAGACGGAGGGGTCTCGGGAGGCCCCACGGGGGGAGGTCTCCAAGCTCAGGGCCGATGGAGTGACCAGCTGATGGTGGGGGATGAACATTCCAGAAACTAGGGACCACAGAGGATGCGGGGGGCGTGGGTCAGGGGTCCAGGACGCTGGGATCACGTCCCCCCACCCTGCCCCCCAGGACCGGCTTCATCTCCAAGGGGTTTTTGCCCACACCAAGGCCAAGGTGCCCCGTCCCCTCCAGCTCTGAACATGTGTCCTGGAGACTTGTCACCTGCCCAGAGGGCCGCTTTCCAAGGGGTCCCAGCGGCCAGCTTGGGTGGCGTGCCCACCCCTGGACCAACTGCTCTATGCTGGGAGCTGCCGCCGCTGGTTCACCAGACCAGGGCCACCAGAGCCCAGCATCACGGTGGACACTTCAGACCCAGGGGCCTAGGGCAGGGAGCGGAGGGAAGCCAGGGCTGGCTTCTGGTGACCTTGGCATTGTCCCCTGTCAGCCATCCTTTGCTCTGTTCCCGGGGACATCCCCACCTACAGGAAGCCACTTCCATCACCGATGACCACTGGCTAATTGGGAAGTCGTGTGCTGAAGGTGGAGCTGACCTTGTAGGCACATCTTGCTGGCCGAGGAACCGCCACCGGAGTGAGGGCAGCAGCTGAGAAGCCAGGTGTCCTAAGGCCTCTGTCAGGCACCGCTCCCGGGGAGGGACCTGGAAAATCTTCCATTATAAATCCTCTTCTTGTTTTCCCATTTCTTTCTGAGTCTCTTGCCACAGTCTCAAGACACGGTGTATCAGTCAGGGTAGGCAGAGATCTGCTGCAGTAACAAATGACTCCAGTCCTCAGGGCCACCTCACGTTGATGGGAAGTCAGTTACTTATTAACTTTCGGAGCCCATGAAAAAAACTACGATCTGCTCCTCGCTCCCAGAAATATTGCTCCCGGTGATTAAATATGGGCTTGATGGTCTTCAGAGGGTGAAGTCCTGAGTCTGGGGTGGGAGGAGAGAAGGAGGCAGAGGAGGAGCAGGGATTGGCAGAGACTGAAACCGAGAGATCAAGAAACCCAAAATAAATGAACTCTGAACTCGGAGCCGGCTGACAGCATGGTTCTGCCTCCAACCCCAGATGTGAAATTAATTAGGATTCCATCTGCAACCGGACACAGCTCCTGGGTCAAAGGACAGGAAGCACTTTGACCTGGAATCTTCTTAGGGGCTGTGCCCAGGGCAACAAGGAGGGAGGGAGGGAGGGAGGGGCCTCTGTTCAGGAAGCTTCTCCTCCTGCTCAAACCCTGCAGGCAAACAGCCCAGGCCTGCGAGGGGACTTGGGCAGCCGACTCCTCCGTCCACCCCCATGCTGTGGCTGATAAGACATTTACAAATCCAGGGAGAGAAGAATGTGGCCATTTGTACGGCTGCGTGGTACCGCTTGACTTTAGCAGAGCGTTCGGAGCCCATGAATCACAGAGGGAGGTAAAAATTCAAGTGGATATAAATGCCCATTAATAGTGGAAAAGTTCAATAAATCGCACTTCATCCGTACGATGGGATAATAGGAAGCCATTATAAAAATGAGACAGACCTCCATGCAGCACCGTGGAAAGATCTCCAAAAAAAAAAAAAAAAAAATTGCTAAGTTAAAATAACACAAAAAAGAAAAAGAAAAGAAAATTGAAGAACAATGCATACAGTCTGATGCCATTTACGCACAGAGACAAGATCTACGCCGAACAATACCCGTGATTATCCCCCGGGGAAGAATTGAGTGGGACAGGATCAAGATCTCCATATTTTCTTTGTGTATTTATATTCTTCCTATAGTTACTGTTGCAATCTTTTTTCGGTGTTTTTTTTTTTATTTTTTCTTAAAAAGTGTTGTGTCTACTGTGTGAAATTCCACAGAGAAAGTGAGTGATTTTGGAAAACGGAAGAAAAAAAAAAAAAGTTATGGAACTTATGCACCCTGGACCTCATCACCCACCATCACCACCACCAGCAATGCCTCGGGCCCTGGCCGGGCCAGCAGAACTAGCATGCCTTTCCCAGCTGGATGATCGCTTCCACCATTCCCCGTCCTTCTGTTCCCTGTTGTCATTGTGCACACGAATTCCATTCAGAAATGTGTAGGGTCCAGATTGAAAATCTTGCCACAGTGTATCAGTCAGGGTAGGCATGGATATGCTGCAGTAACAAATGACCCCAGTTCTCAGTGCCTCATGCAGAAAACGAAGACCCACTTCATGAGGATGGTGGGTCAGATGCTGCTCGGCTGCAGATGGTCCTCCAATCTGAGGGCCGGGGTCAGTCCCTGGGGTGGGGTCCACCTGGCCTTTGTCTCGAGTGCTCTGGCTGCCTGGAGGAGGGACTTGACTTCAGGTAGGGTCTAACAGGGTGCCTCTGATTGCCTGTTGGGGAGTATTATGGTTTGATTCAGAACTGTCCCCCAAAAGCTCGTGTCCTGAAAGCAGGGTCCTTAATAAGGCCAGGGTCGCAGGGGAGGCCTCTTTGGAAATGATTGGCTCTTGAGGGCTGTAGCTTCCTGAGTGGATTAATCCAGTTGGTGGGAATGAACCCACTAGGTAGTCGCGGTAGGCAGGCGGGGTGTGGCTGGGGAAGTTGGTGACTGGGCTCGTGGCCTTGGGGATCCTATCTGCCCCTGCCTGCTCCCAGCTGCCCCTGACCGCTGCTCCCCAGGTGCCGTGAGCTACGGCCCTCCTCCTCCACACCCCCCACCATGGTGCTCGGCCTCACCCCAACCTGGTGCCGTTCCTGACCCACGCTCCGGGCGCAGGGGGAGCCCCACGGTCATCCCGGGCCCCGGCAGCTTGCCTCACGCGCTTCTGCCTCTCGATTCTCAGAGGGCGACCAGCCGCTGTCACCACTGATGGCCCAAAGGCATGGCCATGAAGCTCAGACGGGCCACCAGAGGCTGGGGACACGGGGACAGGGTGGCAAGGTCAGCCGCAGCAGGGAGCCAACAGCAGCCACACTCTCTCCTCGGGCCTCGCCGGGGGCTGTTCTTGTGAAAGCTGCTCTCTGGTCCCACACACAGCCCCCGACAGTCCTGAGCGGGGACCGCCCACGGGGACCTTGGGTCTTTATTTTTTTAAAAAGACGTAACGTGTCCTTGTTTCCTTACGGTCCTTCATCGATTCGGCTCGCAAATATCTTCCGAGGGTGAAGCATTGTGGTAAATGATGAAGACACACAGCCAGCACCTTGGGGACACTTGGGGACACAGTTAGCACCTTGAGTCTGCACGCGAGCAGGAGGAATAGCCACTCAGTGACGGAGCGAAGCTTCAGGCGTGGAACATCGGGGTCCAGAAGCAGTCGGGGCCGAGTGCCCACTTGGGAGCCAGACTCCTTGCTGAGTGATCTTGGGCTAATTACCTGACCTCTCTGGGCCTCCATCTGCCACATTTAGGAAAGAAGGGGGATACTAAGACTCCAATTTCGTAGATTTGTTGATAGAGTAAATAGACTCGTACAGACAAAGCTCTTGGGAAAACATCAGGCACCTAGAGAGGCCCGCTTTGAGGGGTTCGGGTCCCGCCTACACCTTGTGATCTGCTCTCCCCCTGCCCACGGGGGTCAGCTCCGTGATGTGACAGGTGACTGCAGGGAGCAGGAGGAGCCAGCCAGTTCCCCTGGGAAGGGACTTGGTTGTTGTGGTCAGTTTGTTCTGGGCCCCTCAGGTGTCCAGTGTCGGGGTCCAGACCCGGGAGCCCAGGGGTGCGCCCCACCGCTCGGTTCCAGGAAACGCTCTCGAGGGTTTCCAATACGCGAGGGATTCGAGTCCGTTCCTCTGGCTTGCCCCCCAGCGTCCCCGAGAAACTCCGTGTCCTTGACTGTGGCAGGAAATTCCAAGGCGGGCCCCACTGCTAGGAGTGAGCGTGGCCAGGGTCCATGGAGGACACGCAGGGTCTTCCAGCTCCGTGAGCATTGGGGTAGAGAAAGCAGAACAAAAACCCTCAGCTGCACGCACAAGCCCATTCCCACGGGTTCATACTCTCAGCCGTGGTCGGGGGCTAGCTGGAATCCCTGCACACCGGGCATTTGGCGAAGTGTGACCGGGCCCTCTGCAGGGGCATGGATCATCTGGGTAGCGTAAGGGCAGACCTATCAGTGGATTTCCCTTCTTAAAGTTTATGTTCTTGATTGATTTGCTGAAGGACTCGTCACTGTTGATATCGATGGGCAGGCGCCACGTGTGGCTTTGAATGCTCGGCGTGGAAAACCTCCCTCGATTCCCGTGGCAATCCTGAGGTAGGTACCGTCGTCCCCACGGACAGAGGAGAAAACTGAGGCCCAGAAACACTGAGGGACTTCCCAAAGCTGTCGGCTGGCGCACACCAGGTCTGGAGTTAAGCCAGCCGCGGAGTGGACAGTCCAGGTTTTCAATAATCACACGACATTGGTTCCCAGGCTCTGAGCTTCAGATCCCCGTAGCTGGTTCTGCAGGTGACCTCTCCAACAGCCTCGTGGTTCTGATGTTATTATTTAATTCCTCTGTTCCAAAGACCGTATCCCCCTCCTCTCTGCCACCACCTGATTATGCCTCTACCTCCAAAATACCTGGAAGATGCGTCAGACCTACCACAAGGCATCACCAGCACCCAGGATGGTGGAGTCCCTAGGAAAGTAATGGGGGGGGGGGGGAATTCCATATTTCGTCCTTGGATCCTCGCTTTTTCTCTCTGCTTTCTGGCTACCACAGGGTGAGTGCTTTCCTTCCACCAGGCCCTTCCACCCTGGTCTGCCCTTCCACCCTGGTCTGCCCTTCCACCCTGATTCAGCAGCCCACCTCAGGCCTAGGGCCATGGGACCAGCCGACCGCCGGGTGAACCCCTGAAACCGTGAACCCAAGATAAATGTTTGCCTTCTTGACGCTGTTTTTGTGGGGTATCTCAGCCCCAGTGACAAGCAGATGACTGACGTACCCCCATTTGGCAGTGAAAACTCAGACTTAAAAGATGCGGCTCGACTGGAATCACAGACCGAACACAGGAGGTGGTGTGTGCCTGAACCCATCGCGGGACCCCCTCTTCCCCAGCAGGACCTCGACTCCTAACCCCCACGACCCCCAGGTCAGGAACCGGGAAGGAGAGCAGCGTGAACCCAGCTCACGTGACGGAGTGCAGATGGGTCCACCGAGCTACAAAGAGGAGATCGAGACAGAGAGTCGTGGCCACGAAATTATCAGGGACGCTCGGTGCGGCCACAGTCACCGGTAGGCCCAGCAGTTCTTGCTCAGCATGGACTTGGGGAATGTCATGGTCATTGGACGCCCCCCATAAACCTTGGCACTGAGGGTGTCCTCACCTGCAGGGGGCAGCAGAGAGCCGAGAGCAGCACGTGGCTGCCTCCCCACTAGGGCAGGTCCCCCAAGCTGGCAGGACCCTCCCCAGGGACTCCCAGGAGAAGAGCGGGGGCCGTGTTGGTGAGCTTGAGGTCAGAGAAACAGCTCCATCCCAGGGCGACCCGTCTAACTGGTCATTTCTCAGTCCACTAAACGCAGATTGTACACCCAGCAAAACAATACGGATCTACCCACCCAAAATGCACGAAGCACCTGTCATGCGCCCGGCACCACGGAGGGCAGCACAGGTAACAAGAGAAAAGGCCATGTAGCCGGTGCCGACTGAATTCTAAAGTGGGGGACAGTACAGTGCTCTGTTCACACGTGTGTGGGTGTGACGGTGACTTCACAGGCTCACACGTGCCAACACTAAGCCAAGAACCGATCGTCACAGCACAACCAGACCAACAAAAACAAACAGGCACGCATGTCCTTCAGGGATGAGAAAACAGGCTCAGAGAGGTGAGGAATATCCTCAAGGTCACACAGCTAGGACGCAGTGGCACCAGGTTTCAGGTTTGAGGACAGTGTGGCGTCGCCACGTTGGACGGCTTCTCGTGTCTGGAATTGTTGATTTTTTCCCAAGCCTGAATGCAAAGCTTTGCTTGGGGAGCCTCTCACCTCGTGGGTGCAGGGAGAAGACAGAGCAAGTTCCGCCCGGAGTTGACGACACACTGCTCTGTCCCAGAGGGACTCCGAGGTCGTGGGCCTGTTCTGTAGGTTCCTGCGGGTGAGTCTGATCTGGTTTTTATTTTTTAACAAAGTCATAAATAGTTGATGCGCTGAGGCTGGCCACCTCTCCGGCCTCCTTCGCTCTCGGCGGTGAGGTCTGCCTCGCAACCTCTTAGGACCAGGAGATAAGTTTTAACCAAAAAGAAAATGTCTCCGCGCCACAGAGCCGCTGACATGGCAGTTCCATTTGTCTGCTCAGACAGGGACGCAGGGGAGGGGACGGGAAGGCGGGGAGTCACCTGCCCCTGCCTGACCCATTCTCAGGGTTAGGGCTCTGAGCGGGGCTCCATTCCAGACCCCCGGGCGCCTTTGGAGACCAGGAGTCAAGATACAGGATGGTGCCAGTGTCTGCTGTCGGCCACCAAAACTGGAAATGGACCGGGGTTGGCACCAACTGGAATGAAACCTATTAGAAGTCATTACCCCGCAAGACCCCCAGGAAGGGATGGGGGGGCTGAAGGAATGGCGTCCCTTCAAAAAGATCTACCCGTGTCCTGATGCCTGAAACTGACCCTCTGACCCCTGACTCCCAGCCTGGGGACCACGGGGAGAGGGACCTGTTTTAACATCTGTTCCTACAGCACCTGCACCAGGTGGGTGCCACCAAAGTCCAACCCCAAACTCACACTGGAGAGCAGAGCCCAGAGGCTCACTGGCCTTGTGAGGCCCAGGCCTGGACACCCTACGTAGACCCCTGTGGGCAGCTGCGGCCCCGGCATCTGGGTGGCTGTCACCAGCACTGGGGGCGGTGCCCACGGCCAAGATGAAGCCCGAGGCGGGCAACCCGATGGTGGAAAAGAGGTCACATGCTTGGGCTCTAGCTGCAAGGGAGGCTGCAAGGTTGGTGTGCGGCTTTGGCAGGGGATGGCGGGGAGGTTGAGCAGGGGTCCCGAGAGGTCAGGGGACACGGCTGGCTCCCCAGGATCCGGGGCGGGGTGTGTTCTGCAGGCCCCGGGGGCGGGTTTGATCTGCTTTCTGTCTTTTCACCGGATCACGAAGAGTTGATGCACGGAGGCTGGCCTCCTCGCTGGCCTCCCTGCACTCTCCACCAGAGTGCCTTTCCCCCTTAGGAAGGTGCTGGGCAGAGATCGAGGGCAACGTCCCCTGGAGACAGCTGGCCCAGGACAGCCCCTTGCTGTGCCCGACTCTCCCAGTCGCTGGAACCTGGCTGGATGGGCCCTCATCAGGCATCTCACTCCCGTCCAGAGCAGACGTGGGTCCTGCTCGCCCCATTTCACCATCCTTTATTTTATTTATTCATTCGTTTTTATGTGGTGCTAAGGAGCGAACCCAGGGCCTCCCAGGTGCCAGGCGAGCGCTCTACTCCTGAGCCCCTGCCCCAGCCCCTAGAAGCTGGGTTTTGATTTAGCTTTCCCGTGACCTCTTCTCTGTGGGGTGTTTGCTCCCCGTAGAAGGCTGCTCGGCACTGCAGGGAGGTCACATGGTCTGCGACGGTTAATGGCCCCCCTGCTCCCAGGGCTGTGGCCACCCTCACCGCCACTCCTGAAGCCCCCGGTGGGTCCTCTGCAGGGCCTCTGCAAAAGCATGTGGCCCTGAGAGGTATCCATGACCCATTTATTTGCTTGTCCCTTCCCAGGAGCAATAGTACTTTCGTGGAAGGACAAACCTCTGTTTGGCTTGCCTCTGTATCCTGAATGCCCAGTGCGATTCCTGGAATGTAGGAGATGCTCAATAAATATTAGTTGAATCCGTGACTCATATGGTCACTCAGAGTTCAAATATCCCCCCCCCCCCCCATGAGAATGTAGCCATTTCTAGGAAATGATTCCATCGTATTGTTCTGTCTCCCTCCCAGCGCCCAGCAGAGGGCTGAGCCCCAAGAGGGCCCCAGGGACCACTGGAGAGGGGACGGCCGGGGAGGGTGAGCCTCTTTAGACTCTCGCTGACCCCAGACACTGGGATGCAGAATACGAGAGTCTCAGGTTGGAATCTCTTCTAATGATGCTTCCCAGCTCCAAGCCGGCAGGCGACAGAATCGCGTCTGTCTTTCCAGAGCCATTGTCACACGCGTCGCCAGCCTCTGTGTGTTGTTTACCCGGAACCTTATTCCGGTGAGTAGCAGTAAGCAGCTACCTGATGCCGTTCCTGAGCAGAAGAGCTTTCTTCATGCCGAGCAGCCGATGGGGAGGTTTCCGCTGGGGGCCCACACCTTGCCCAGGTGGCCTCTGCGGTGGCATCAGGACTGAGCTCTGGGTCTCTGGCAGCTTTGGATCCACCTGTCCTGATCAGCGCAAGGGGCACCTGTGTCCCCTGGAGTTCCCACGCTGATATCCTTTCATTCTCCTGGTGGCAGTGTGGATGCGTCTGGTGCTGTACCTGGGCTCGGTGGCCCCTTGGGAATGAGCCTCCTCCACCAGGGAACGTGGGTAAGACTCGCAGCAAGGCCCAGAGGCAGACTGCTGTCCTGATGTCTAACTCCTCCACTTCCTTTCGCCTCAGTCTCGGGCCACAACGGGAGCCGATCAGAGGCGGATCCAGACATGCACATGCGCGTGCGCACACACACACACACACACACACACACACACACACACACACATTCAGGGCTGGGCACTGCATATGAACACCCTGTGCGTTCCCCCGTGTACCCTGGGTGGTGGAGACCCTTTTTACAGGTGCAGGGACCCAGGCTTGGAGAGGTGGACCTGTTTCCCCGGGGCCATGCAGACAGAGACCTTGGGGACAGGGGTGACTTCTTTCCTGGGTTAGGGTTGGGGCAGTTCTGAGAACAGGCCTCCCCAGCCTCGGCCTCGCCGGGCTCCCAGGTGGACTCTGGCAGGTCCCGGGGCAGAGCTGCCCCAGGCTCCTGAGATATTGAGATCGCAGCTCGGCCGAGGCGGGCAGCGTGAGCCGCATGCTGATGGGCAGGCGCGGCGGCCTTGCGGGCCCGCGAGGCCACTCTGCGTGGGAAGCAGCTTTTCTTTCCAATCCCAGTGATGGACAGTGCGGGACCCGGCCAGGCTGTGCCAATCAATCTGCGATTCCTGGTGGCCTGCTCTGTGCCAGGCACTGTGCCGGGCTCTGCCAACACAGCCGTGGACATGTCAGCAGGGACAGGACAGGCCAGCAGGGGGAGGGGTCGTCTCAGTCCCCCAACCTTGCTCATGCCTTCAGGCCAGGTGTATGCATACCGCCCTGCCCTCATCCCCAGGAAAGAACTTGCAGGAAGAGGCCCGCGGTTCTCAGCAGCCCCAGAGAAGCCTGAGGCCACCGACCCGGGCAGCAGAGGTCCGAGCCACGTGCAGCCCAAATAAATCCAGGCCGCCTTCTGTCCCGTCTCAGTAGGATACGAGGCCGGAGAAAGGGAATCTGAGCTCACTACGAAGCGGGGAAGAGCCGTGTGTATCTTCCCCAAAGTGCAGTGAGTTATTTTCTCAGCAGTGTGACAGTGCGTCACGGGTCTGGGGTCCTGAAATCAGATCTTCACCAGCCGTCTCTCTTCCAGAACCCCACGGCCACTGCACAGAAAATAACGCTCTGAGCCCAAGAGGAAGTTGGAAAGGACAGGATACCTGCGTATCCCCCCCACACCCTTTTCATGTTGATGACTCTGGCACATCTTCAGTACAAATCAGGATTCATCTGCTAACAACCCCCCTGGGTCCTGCAGGGGATTCCTTTGCCACCCGCGGCCTTGCCCTCACTCTCTGCAGGCCCAGGAATGACCGGTTATTTTTAAATGTTCTTTCTTCACCTTCCCTCGGACTTGACCTGGGAGCAGGGTTCTCTGATCCACGCCCCAGGCTCAGCTTTCTCCTCCTTGCTGCAGGAGGTGATGAAGGTGCTCACGCAGGGTCTGCAGGGCAGCGCTGCGCGGGTTGGACTTCTCCTGGGAAAGTCAGGCAGCCGACGGAGGGTTTGCCACAGGGAGGAAACGCAATGGATCTAGAGGCGAGGGCCCCAGCTTTCTCAGATCAGGGAGGAGCTTCCCCAGGCCAGCAGAGACGGTCCTCCCTAATTCACCCGCTTCTGCAGGGCCTCAGTCACCTGCCGCGGCTCCTGATCTAACATCGTGCATTCCTGGAACCCGGCATCATCCACAGTTAGAGCAGGCAGTTCCGCCTGGTGGACGGCGTCCTGTGTGCCGTGGGGCGGGTGCCAGCATCCCGGGCCTCGGTTCGCTAGCTGCCCTTAGCGTCCCTCCCACTGGGACAACCGAAGAGGCCTTCGTGGGGCCAAATGTCTCTAAGGGGAAGAGGAAAATGGCCCCCATCAGGAAGCACGGTTCTGTGGTTTAATATTTAAAAATATGAATGTTTTTCTTGCCACGTCACAGGATCATGGTCCACATCATGTCTGCTCAGGGTACGTGGAAGTTTCCAGGGACGTTGACATTGGACGTTTGTCCCCTCTGTTCAAGTCCTGTGGACTGTGTTCGCCTCCTGATGGCCTTTCCCCAGCTTGTGAGCATCATCCAAGACACCGTGGTCATGCCGTGGTCTGCGCAGGGGGATGTCAGGCACCTGGGACTTCAATGCACCCTCCATGTCTGGAGCTGTGAGTCCTTTGGTGACTCCACCTGGGGATGTCTCCAAACTCCTAAATCATTTGCATTTTTTTAAAAAAAAATTGACCTTGAATACAAATCATCTCTGGATGACAATTGCGAGAATTCGTATCTCTAGCTCAGAAAACCACATCGAGGGCTCTCTGGAAGGAGGGCTATTGTGTCAGGCAGGGGAAATGGAGGTTCGGGCGCACCCCCCCCTGGCGGCCTCGGTGATTCATCTGTTTCACAACTCTCTAAAAAGACACCCGGCTCGGGATCCTGTATTCCCAGCTCCCCACACGCTCTAATTTCTCTTTAGAAGAAGAGCAGGTGGCCCGGCTGCCACAAAGTACCTAGGAGGGAACTTGTCGGAGTTCCGTTCATTGGAACAGAAATGACAGAATGTCAATTTCCCTCCTAACTGCATGTCATCCGCGGGAATCAAATAAGCAATTACACCAGGCTAAATTGAATTCATTTCGGATTCAGATGGGCGGCGGCACCGAGGTTGCTCCGTGGAGGGGAAGCAGCCTCTCGGAAGGCACGTGTAATAGCAAGTTCACGGGGCGGGTCTCTGAGCTCCACAGCCTCCCCCGGCCTCGGCTTCTGCCTGGCCTCTGCAGGCCCACCCTCCCGTCTTACACCCCTGGCCTACCCCAGGCCTAGAGGTGTGGGATGGTGCGGGCAGGGTATGTGCCCTTGTGAGACCGGCCCCCTTCATTAGTGACCACCTAGGGGCTTTGTAGAGCGTCTTTTTAACTGGCCCCACCAGACTATAGGGTGATCTTTGAAGCTGAGGTAAAGAGGAGGAGGGTGTGCACCACCCCCATAGGACTGAACCCAGGGGTGCTTTACCACTGAATTACAGCCCCACACCTCTTCGATTTTATTTTGAGACAGGGTCTTGCTGAGTTGCTTAGGGCCTCATTAAGTTGCTGAGGCTGCCCTCTAACTTGCAATTCTCCTGCATCAGCTTCCTGAGCTGCTGGGATTACAGGTGCATGTCGCCCGGCTAGGCCAGGTACAAAATAGGTACCCCAAAGCCACGCCCTCAATGCCCCCCTCCTTCAGCCACACCCACCCCTTCAGTTACCACTCAGGAACTCGCTGATGGGGTTAAGGCTCTCAGAACCCCATCATTTCTCCTCTGAACCTTCTTGCATGGTCTCACACATGAGCTTTTGGGGGACACCTCACATCCAAACCGTAACAGCTCATTTATTTCAAAGTGTCCGTCATTGGATGGTAAAATGGATCAGTTCATTTAATGCTAAAAACCACTCTCTGAAACAGGTCTTCTTATTATTATAGTTTTCTGCACTTTTACACAATCTTACAGGGAGACAGCGCTCACCTACATTCCCTGTTTCCTTGATTAGTTGGGGCCACGTGACTCATTCTGGCCCACGGGCTGTGAGCAGCAAGGACAAGTGTCGCTTCTGAGCCCCAGAAGCTGACACCTCCTCTTCCTTCTCTTCTGCTGCCCCAAAGGTGGCGGCCACAGGTCCCCATGGTGCGGTGCCGAGAGGGCGGGTGCTGACAATCACAGACACAGGTGTGTGAAGGTTCTGCACGTGCGTTCTTCCCCAGAATCCCTGGCAAGCTCACATCCGGCCTCTGGCACACCTTCAGTAGCAAGGAACTCACCACCCCACCCCGGCCCCGGGCACCTCGTGAGTGGTTGGTCTCTCCCTCCAACGGTGGTGCTCATCTTCTAAGACACCTAAATTGGACAAAAGAAAAATCATATGATTTGTGTAAAAAATAATAATCATCATGATTGTGGTGAAGGCACGTTCCATCACCCCACCCCCATCCACGGCTTGACTCTGCTGGCATCATTAAAACCGTGCTCAGAGACGTGCTCCCAGAGCCGAACGTTCCAAGTCTCCCCACCCGTGTCAGGGTGATTTCTGAGCCTTATGAAGGCACATAGAAACCTGGGGGCATATTTCAGTGGTTCAGGCAGCAGCTTCATGGATAAGGCTCCATGCCATAAGAACCACCAGGCTCTGACATTAAAAATTGTCATTTGTATTTTTCCCTGAGACGTGGCCTTAAAATAAAAAGTAAACTTTTCAATCGGAAAGATAGCTAGGATACTGAGATGAAAAATAAACACTGGTTAATAATAAAACCACCGATAAATAGACCTTTTCGTGAAACTTGTGTTTAGGCAATGGTTCAAACGCGTGTTCCTTGCTGGGAGGCTCCACCTGCTCAACAGGTGAGGCAGCCTCTTCCTGAGAAAGTCGAGGAGACCAGGTGCCGACCCAGGCTCTGGCACTAGCTGTTGTGAGCTGATGTGATCCGCCTTTCATTGCATGTAAAATTGAGAGTCAGATGAAATTCGTTGGTTTATTCTGTCTTTTAGAAAACTCAGCTTTAGAACTCATAAGAAGCCAAGCACCCGTGGCTCAGGAGGCTGAGGCAGGAGGATCGTGAGTTCAAAGCCAGCTTCAGCAACTTGGCAAGGCCCTTGGATACTTGGTGAGACTCTGACTCTAAATAAAATATATAAAAAGGGCTCCGTGGTTAAGCACCTCCGGGTTCAATCCCCAGCACCAAAAATATTTAATAAGCACACATACGATATGCCAGGCACTGAATGTTTGATTGCTTTCTACAATCAAGGTGTGGGCTGTTAACTAGTTACTGGAGTGGCTATGTGGGTGAGTAGGTGGGTAGATGTGATGTAGGTAGATACATCTGTGGATGCATGGATGCATGCATGTGTGGATGGATGCATGTGTGGATGGATGCATGGATGGATGGACAAGTTGTATGGGTGGGTGAGTGGGGATGGATGGGTGGGTGGATAGATGGATAAGATAAGGATAAGGATGAGATATATGGGTGGGTGAGTGAGTAGATGTATAAGATGGATGAATCGGTGGGTGGGTGGGTGGATGGGTGAATGGATAGATGGATGGGTGGATGGACAGAAGGATGAACAGCCCGTAGATAGAACTGGTAAAAGAGTCTCTGCGTTTTCTTGATCACCCACCCACACCTTCATTTAGCAGCTCTCTGTCTCCAAATACCTTACATAAATCTGGTCCCATCCCCAACCAATGGGCCCATCCTGGCCAAGGGCACAATTTAGACTGATTCCAGATGAGGCAAAGCCTATGGACTCCAACTCCAAAACCGGAGCCGCCGTGCCCTGGAGAGAAGCAACTCTCTCTGCTGGGTTTAGGTCCGGCAGGTGTCCTCCTGGCTTTGCCGAGTGGACGGTGGGTGCACACAGAGGGAACTGCCTAGGAGGGAAGCCCCCGGAGAGGAAAGCAGAGTTCAGGGAACAGCAGAGGGTGCTGACTCAGCGGTTCCACATCCGAATCTTGCACAGCTCACCTTTTAAAACCATGTAAAATTTTAAATCTCCATTTTTTTCCCCTTTTGGTCTCTTGCAACCAAATAAAATCAGTAGATGGGCTGGAAGGTGGTAATTGTGCCACGTGTGTCAAGGATCCGGAAGGAATCGGCCCAGCCTCTCCATCGCTCCCCCTTCCCTTGGTCACCCACAGCCTGTGGGCCACCTGTGACCTACCAGGAGTTGGCAAACCAACCTGACGGGCTCCTTCCCAATTATTACCCAATATTTGCATTTTGCTGGCCAAAGAGCAATGCCAAGTCGTTGGCTGATAGCCTTCTATTCAACCCAGCTTTGAGCAAGGAAGGGCGCCTCCTTACCCAGGAACTCCAGAGAACTGTTTTCACCCTGCGCCCAAAGAACGTGGTGGGGAGAACACGTTTGTTTTCCCCCAAAGCCGTGCTTGTATGTAACGGGCTGCTCAACACTGTTCTTGATACGTGATATCCTCTGGGGGGTCTTTGCAGCTTTAAAACACTGTAATCGCATAAAAAAAAAAAAAAAAAGACCAGAGAGAAACGTCTCTCTGCGTTTGGGGGCAACGTTCGCTCCCAGAGCTTGACGTGGGCCTGGCTCCCTGGATGGACTCTGTCCTGGGCAGGTCGTTAACGAGCACATTGGACCTTCCCCCTACCCTCATCTCCCGTCCGCTCACTTGAGATGACCCCAGAAGAGAACGACCTTCAGAGGCAAATTAGATTTCAAAACCCTCCCACACAGGGGGCGACCACTTAGAGTCAACTCTCCCTTCAAAGCCCTCGAGGTCCCCCACGCTGCGAGAGTAGAGGTGGCTTCCGTGTGTGCCCAACACAGTCCCGTGTGCCCTCCGCCTCGGGCAGACCCTGAGCCGGCGCATCCGAGGACAGGGTGACCTGTGTCTGAGGCGTCATGCCAACAGCATCCGGCCATCGCCTGAGAGAGGCGCAGGAGAGACCCAGGGACCAGGGGGGACCGACAGAGTCCGATTTTCTACCTGCTGCTTTCCCGGGCTCTGGGTGGGACGGTGGTGGGAATAGCCTACGAGACCGAAAAGTCCCTCCAGCCCTGTTTGGTCCCCTTCTCCGTCCTCACCACCCCCTGCTCTCCCTCTCTCTCCCCAATGAGAGCCACCAAAGGGAGATTTCCTTCTGTCCTCTGAGTCCCTCCTCTGAGTCTGGGCAGAGCCTTCCCAGGTAGATACAAAACATTCTGCGCTTCCCTCTCCCCTCCCCGTGCACAGGATCTTGAGGAACCGGAAAGATGGAAGGGAAATCCTCTCAGCCCGCTTCACGTTAGACGCCGAAACCACGATGATTCACTCTTTTTCCATCCAAGTAAAATCCCTGTCTTTACAGTCACCGTGATGAATGGAGCCCGCGTCCTTGGAGACTTACGGACGTCTCCCCCGGGGCTTCCCGCCCTCCCCCCTTTCCTTCTCCTCCCCACACACCCTCCCCCCCACCCCCATCTTCTTTCCATTTTTAGTGCCACAAAGTTGCACAAGGAAGTCTTTTATAGAAAATCCGTGTCTGGGGATTCATTCCAGCCTTTATCATAAATTATGGCGGCACAGAGAACCGGGCTCCGGCTGTAGGATTCCAAACAGTTGGATGAGGTGATGGCGAGAGAGTCCGCGCCCGCCTTGGGCCTGAGAATCGGGGACCCTGATGTTGCTTTCCCAGGTCGGAGTCACCAACCTGGAGACAAAGGAGTCACCTCTGAGGAGAAGGCAAGGCTGAGGTCTGGGAGCAAGGCTGTCCTTCCCCGCTGTCCAGAGAACACTCGGCGGACAGAGAGCTCTCTCTTTAAAAGCCCAGGTCGGCCTCTTCTGGGGCGTGGAAATGCCAGCTCATCCCACTCCCCGGTTTCCCTGCCTGAAAGATGACCTCATCCCTTGATTCATCTTCACAGTTAATATCATGACCTTTAAAAGCCAGTCACTGAGAAGGGGATGAAGTTAAAAAATATTTAGAAAAAAAAAAAAATCGGCCGATCACGGCGCCTGGCCTGGGACTTGCCTCCTAACCCCAGGGAGGAGCCCGCCGGCCCCTGGGCTGTCCTGCTCCGGATCCAACTCCAGATCACGTCCACGGTCCGTCTCCCTCCTGGCCCACATCTCCGTGGCCTGTCCACGCTTTGGTCATGTCTGCATGGAGCTCACCAGGGACGCTCATCCCTCTCTCTCTCTCTCGTCATCTGTCGAATCCGCCACCCGGCCGCTGACCCCGCCTCTGGGCAGTGCAGCGGATGCTCCCCTCTTTGGTTTTCTCTAAGAAGATGTCCACCCGTCCTGGCCAGCAGTCGGGATGAGATTATCCATCATGACCGCGATGACGGGGAGTCGAACTGAGTTCATCAGATACCTGCCCGGGGCTGTGAGCCCGGAATGGGAGGATTCCAGGGTGATAAGTAGTTGGACCCGATCTCTCTTGACAGCAGGGGACCCCCCAGCCGGGGACCTCACCTTGTTCAGGTCTGAAAACGTGTTCATTCCCATTCTCGTGGAGCTGGGTTCCGCGCCATTTCCTGGATTCCGGATGCTTCTCTGTTGTTCTGATGGGGTAGATGGGTCCCCCCAGAGCTCCTGTATTGCGATGGGAGGTGGCATGGTCGGGTGAGGGGTGCTGTGGCCCAGCCTGTTGGATCACGCGGGTGGGTAACTGGAATGCACTGCGGGTGTTAACTGCGGGCAGCTGAGGTGCGGCTGCAGGAAGCAGGGCCCCCAGGGGCGTCCCCTGAGGGAGGACAGACCTTGCCTTTGGCTTCTGGCATGTGCTTCCCCGCTGTCAGAGCTGAGCCGCTCTCCTCCTCCACCCCCTCCGTCCAGAGCTGGACCTCCAAAACCGCGAGCCCCAAATCAGCTCTTCCTCCTCGACGTGGCTCTCTAAGTTGGTACGTTTATCACGACAATGGAAAACGGGCCAGAGCTCCTGTGCATGTCCCCCAGGGAGCCCGTTCTTTCACTCACGTGACCATTGTTGGCTTGTATGGTTTGCGGGCATGGAGCCAAGGGGCACAAGTGGCCTTGTGTGTCTCTACTCCAAGAGTGATCAGAGGCCAGGTGTGACACATGAGAGATGCTGTGGTTTGGGTGTGAGTGTGTCCCCGGGCTGTGGACCTTTAGGAGGTGAAACCTAATGGGAAGTATTCGGATCACCGAGCGCATGCCGTTGCGGGGGACTGGGGGACCCTGGCCCTTCCTCCTTCTCTCTTTGCTACCCACAGATTGTGATATAAGTGTTTTCTCCAGCACGTGCTTCTATCGTGAAGTGGTAGCAGGTCGGAAGCCAGGGGCCCACCTGATCTTGGACTGAAACCTCCAGAACCATGGAGTCAAAGCAAACCTTTTCTCCTTATAGTTGCCTCAGGTATTTTGTTATAGCACCGGAAAGCTGATTAACACAGCAACTAGTAGCAATGCATAGTCTTGCCCTCCACCCTAGACCCACTGAGTCAGAATCTGCATCTTAACAAGGTTTCCTGAATGGTTCCCTGTGCATGCTCAGGTATGAGAAGTGCTAGTTTCATGGGAAACTCCTTGGGCTCTGGCTTGGATGGAGCTGCACCTTCCTCCTTAGGGAAGTCAGACCTCTCTTGTGGGTCCTCATTCTCCACCTCCTGCACAGGGGTCCTTTCTGCTTCGTTAGTTTATTTAATCCTACACTCACTCACCGAATAGCTATTGACCCAAAGACGTTACGCTAACAACTGGAGACAGAAAAACAAATAAAACGTGGTTGCCTGCTTCACAAAGGCAGCGGCCTGAGAAAAGAGAAAAGACTAGAAGCAAACAGTGGCCACAGTACAGACCCCGGTTTCCTCATTTACAACACAGGAGGAGTCGTAGTACCTACCCACTGGGTTTTTAGAAGGACTGCCTTTTTACAAATCCATGTCAGATATGAGCACGGTCCCTGCGCAGAGCTGATCAATACGTGTTAGGTATTATTAGCAATCATTTCAAGCACCATGATGGATGTCTGTGATTCCATTGGCTTATATTTTGTAAATGTTTTCGATGGATCAGGCGCGAGTCTCAGGCCTTGAAAAAATCTACACTGACTTAGCTCTCCACCCAGCTATAGGAGGTGAGGAAGCTCTTGTTACCCCCATTTGACGGATGGGTAAAAGGAGACAGTGGGCAGCACCAGCCTCGGTGTGGGTGTGGGGGTGAGCATGAGGGTGGAGGTGAGCATGAGGGTGGAGGTGAGCAAGACCATTTCTCTTTGGGTGTATGTTCAGGGACAGGGAAGCATGCAGGAGAGGGAACACTCCATCTAGAAGATGACCACGATCGTGCATCAGGCAAGGAGAGGCTGTGTGGGCAGAAGGTCCCACAGAGAAGGGGTGACAGGGGCAGAGGGGGGAGATGCAGATGGACCCGAAATCCCAACGCCTTGTGTTTCGACTCCCAGGCACCAGCTCTCGGGGGCCCTTGAGACTAATAGATCATGGTGTTCAGAGTACCTAGAACAGTGCCTGGAACGTGGCAATTATGCCCCCAAAAGTAATTGGTGGGGGACAGGTACCCAGGATTGAACTCAGGGGCACTTGACCACTGAGCCCCACCCCCAGCCCTGTTTTGTATTTTATTTAGAGACAGGGTCTCACTGAGTTGCTTAGCGCCTTTCTTTTGCTGAGGCTGGCTTTGAACTCGAGACCCTCCTGCCTCAGCCTCCCGAGCTGCTGGGATTATAGGCACGTGCCACCGCACCTGACAGAAAAAGTAATTTTTGAATGAAGAAACGGCTGTCCTTTCAAACGATACTTTTACTTCATTTCATGGAAGCCAAACAAATGACAATCTGGCATTAGATTCTTAAATAATGTAGAAGGCTCTGACACTCGAAACTCCACCAAGGATCCCGCAGCAGGTGGCACCGAGGTGGGAGGGGACAGTCCCACTCACTGTCTTTCAGGAGCACCATAGGGACTGAGGGACGTTGGCACGGGCTTCAGAAACTGCCGAGCCACCTGTCTCGGGGGGTCTCTCCGGGGTTGGAGTCTGGGCTATGAAGAATTTCATTATTTTATTTTTTAATAGGACTCACATCAGGGGAAGGAAGGAGGAGAAAACCCACTGGAAATGGGGAGAAGTGGAGCCGGGGAAACCCCGGGCAGCTCGGAGGGAACCCCAAAGACGTTCTAGGTGGCATCAGTGGGGCCCAAGTGGGACCCAGATGCCTGGGGCCTTGGCTTCTGCCCCTGGGTCACTAAGTCCCAGGCTGGAGCTGGCCGGGAAAGGCCCGGCCTGGTGACCCAGGGTCTCTGCAGGGGCCACCTGCAAACCACTCTCCCTGGAGACGGCGGCAGGTCCTTCCTGTAGAGGCCCCTGGGCAGGGCACGTAAGGGGCAGATCCAGGCTCCTGTGCCAGGGCGGTCAGAAACCTGGCCACCGCGAGTCCAGCGGCTTCTGCTTGCTGCCTCCTCAGAGGAGCCACAAATAGTCCCAGTCCTAAATTAGAAGCCACGTCCTGTAAGCGCTTGCTGACTTGGCAAGAGCACCGCTGACATCATTTCACAAATAACGATGTTATCCGAGGCAAAAGTCGCACGAGATCAATTCCCACTCTATTTCGGGGCCGTGGAGAAGCCGACTGCAGCCCGCCTATTTTTAAACCACGGCCCTCGGGCTTCGGAACCACAACCAGGGACCTACCCTCCTTTGCCCGTCCCTGAGGGCATCTGGCTTTGGAGCTCAGGAGGCCATCTGAATGCCACCCGCCCGGGCCCTCGTGCCTAGTGCCCTGATGTTGTCTCCTTCCCCGGGGGAGGGAGGTGCTTGTGTTTAGCTACACGGAGACTCAAACCCTGAGGATCCAGAAGAGAAAAAGGAGACTTTAAGAGGATGGAAGAGGGACTTCCCACGGCGGCAGGTTGGGGTCAGACCGGGAGGAGCTTCTTGTGGCAAAGGGTTGGGACCTGGGCGCGTGGGTCCCTCCAGAGGAACCCGCAGCCCCGAGAAGCACCGAGTCTGGCCCTTGGGCTGACGTGGTTACCCCACAGATGCCCATGTCCCCAGGTCCCCTCAGAAGGGGACCTCAACTGGAGACTGGGTCTTAACAGAGAGAGATTAAAATGGGGCCCTGGGGGTGGGTCCTGATTTAATACGACGGCCTCCTGATAAAAGGGGGAGTTTGACAGACAGACTTGCATGGAGGAAGGACAAGGTGCAGAGAGACCAGAGGTGGCATCAGAGGTGGCATCAGAGGTGGCGTCCTTAGGGACTAGCCCCCAGGGTGGTGCTTGAGGAGGGGTCTTGGGAAGGGGGTTTGGGAGGGGTCATGAGGGCAGGGTCCCCATGACGGGATCGGTGCCCTTAGGAGAGGAGGAAGAGGGACACAGGTGGCCTTCTTTCCTTGAGCACCTGCTAAGGGATGACCAGGAGAGGACGCGGCAGGAGGGCAGACGTCCACAAGCCCAGCGTGGACCTCCTGTGTGCCAGGCCTTGACCCCAGACTTCTCAGCTGCAGATCTGTGAGGAGTGAGCTGCTGCTGTTGGAGCCAGGCAGGCAAAAGACCCCCGCCCACAGGCCAAGGAGAGAGGCCGGGGGGCCCTTCCCTCACCGCCCCTGGAGGGACCAGCCCTGCCAGCACCGTGATTGTGGACGGTCAGCCCCGGGGTCTGGGAGAGGAGGGGGCTTGTGACCAGCAATGGCCGCCTTGGCTAGCGGAGGAGAGACGGGGTCGTTCTGGGAAGTGTTAACTGACTCTCAGGAAGGAAGGAGAGAGGTTTGGGGCCGTGGGGTACGGAGAGGAGGTGTGGGAACCCCCACCTGTCCCGTCCCCCCCCTCCAGCGTTTCCTCCCTCTCCCCCTCCCTCTCCCCCACCCTCTCCCCCTCCCTCTCCCCCTCCCTCTCCCCCACCCTCTCCCCCTCCCTCTCCCCCACCCTCTCCGTCCTCCCAGAGACCATTCAACAGCAGCACTGGGGTGACCGGGCTCCCTGCATTTTCTGAGCCCTGGGTAGCAAATGGGCCTCCCCAAGTCACCCACGTGGAGGGTCTGGGGGAGGAGACCCTGCGGTGGGGAGTGGGACCTGCACCAAGCAAGTGCTCGGGCGGGGGGCACACCACAGCCCCCTGACGGTGGCGGGGCAGGAGCTTGCCCTGGGCTCCATCATGACCGTTAATCACGATGATTAACGAGGATGAGTTCTATTTAATGGGGGGTCATTATCATTACTGGCTCGGGAAAGCTCTCTCTGGGCTCTGTCACTGCCATGGAAGCCTGGCCCTGCCATTTACAAGTGTGGGGACCAGGGGAAGGAGGTCTGTGGTGACGGAGGTGTTGGGGGGACCCGAAGGACACAGAGAGGTCGCGCTGGGGAGCCCAGAGCGGGCGAGTCCTGAGGAGGGAGGAGATGAGTGGGGAAAGAGGGCGGGGGCCAGGTGACGGGCGGTGACTTTGGGGCAGAGGTGAGAACAGAGTCTGGTTTTCCCCCACGCCCCTGGTCAACGGCACCGACCTCCTACCTCCTGGTGCGTGATTTTGTTGGGGACAAACACCTTGGACTGATGGCTGCCGTAGGAGCCTCTGGGCCCCGGGCTGCGGTTGCCACTCTGTGGTGGCGGGAGCTCCTTAGCCACCTGGGTGGATCCGGTGCTTCACACCCTGCAGTCGGTCACGGGGACGGCTGTGACCTCAGCCTAGAGACAGAGGAGCCCCCGCCCAGCGAGGCGGAGGAACTGGCCCAGGTCTCGTAGCCAGTCAGTGGCAAAGGTGGAATCTGAACCCTAGCGGCCGAGACCCAGGGGGAGCCAGGCGACCCCTGGGCTGGGGTGCCCAAACCAGGGCCATTCAGCCACAGAGGGGACCTCTCACAGTGCCGGGGGCTGGAAGTCTGAGACGAAGGGTGGGCAGGGTTGGTACCCCGATGCCCCCCCTGGGTTCCCTCCCTGGGTTCTTGGAGGAGATGAACACCAGGAGACAGTTCCAACGCCAGCTCCGTGGCTGAGCAACCACGGGTCCTTGGCTGGTTTTCACGACTCCCCCGACCTCAGTCTCCTCATCTGCAAGATGGAACTAACGATAGACGGGCTGTGAGGATCCGATGAGGAGCCGTCCCCAAATTTCCTGGCCCCTGGGGAGCGCCCAACCACTGGTAGCTATTGTCAGCTTCCCCCAAAGCAGAGAAATGGAAGTGGGCACCTGCCCAGGGTTCTGGGGGCACAGCCAAGACCAGCCCATCCCAGACACGACACTTGTTTCCAGCCCTGAACTTGGGGTTCCGCCCTGTGCTGTATCTACACCTGTTTGAGTATAAAAATGATGCTTTAAGTCACCATCAGGGACAATTAGTGCCCCTGGAAAATGAGCCCTAAGTATCCTCTGCCATGGGCCGGGCCATACCCTGGACACGTGCGACTTGAGCTCAGAGAGACCTGAACCCGAAGGGACTGTCCCTTCACTCCTGGGTCTCACTGGAGGGCGGTCTTGCCGACGGGGCCTGTTTATAAACCGTCTGGGTTGAAGCCCTGGAAGGTGGTGCTGCTGGCATCCAGTGGGCAGCGACCAGGACCCTCTAATGGCCCCTACGAGGCCCGAGAGCCCAGCCCGGGAAGCAGCTTGCCCAGGGGCCAACAGCACCGCAGCTCGGCCTCCTGGGGCCTCCAGACCCTGTGAGGCCAGCCTCCGCCCCCACGGTGCTGTCTCCTTCCAGTTTCTCACCAGCCTCCGCCCCTCCCGCTCACTTTCTTTGCTTCCTTTCTTTCTTTCCTTTTCTTTCTCTTCTCCTCTTTTCTTTATCTGCTCTGCCTCTTTCTGACTCTCCCCTCTTCCTCTCTCTGGGTCTGTGTCTGCATTCCACATCCTCAGCCCTGGCCTCTCACCACTCCCCTCCCTGAGCCACGCTATCCTTACCCCCTCCTCTCTCTCTCCTCTCTTCCTCTCTCTCCCCCCTCCTCCTTCTCTCTCCCCCTCCTCTCTCTCTCTCTCTCTCTCTCTCCTCTCTCTCTCTCTCTCTCTCTCTCTCTCTCTCTCTCCCCCCCTCCTCTCCCCCCTCCTCTCTCTCTTCCTCTCTCCCTCTCTCCTCTCTCTCTTCCTCTCTCTCCCCCCTCCTCCTTCTCTCTCTCTCCCTCTCTCTTCCTCTCTCTCCCCCCTCCTCCTTCTCTCTCTCTCTCCCTCTCTCTTCCTCTCTCTCCCCCCTCCTCCTTCTCTCTCCCCCCTCCTCTCTCTCTCTCTCTCCCCCTCTCCTCCTCCTCTCTCTCTCTCTCCTCTCTCTCTCCTTCTCTCTCTCCCTCTCTCTTTCTCTCTCTCTCCCCCCTCCTCCTCCTCTCTCTCCCCCTCTCCTCCTCCTCCTCTCTCTCTCTCCCTCTCTCTTCCTCTCTCTCTCTCTCTCCCTCTCTCTTTCTCTCTCTCTCCCCCTCCCTCCCTCCCTCCCTTTCTCTCTCTCTCTCCTTTCCCCACCTCTCTCTCTCCCTCTCTCCTCTTTCCCTTCAGCTTCCTGTCTGTCTGTCCGTCTGTCTCTGAGTGTGTGGCCCTGAGTATGAATTCACGAAACCCCTGGACACAGGCAGATTGGGTTGAGAACCTTAGCCTGGAGGTGAGGTGGGCGATGATGGCCACAGGAAGCAGTCACACAGTCTGTCGTCCTGGTCCCTGTAGACCAAACCAGTCACCCAGCGCCCACCACAGACCTAACGCCAGCCTGGGTCTGCGTCAACCCAAGAGCTGCCCGAGGTGATGGGCTCCTCCATGGGGAGACTGGGGGGAAGTCCAGACAGCGAGGGGCAGTTTCAGCTGCTCCACTGTCTTCCCCAAAAATCACTGTGGGCGGGAGAGATGTGCTAGCAGCTGTGACAGTTTCCCAGGTGGACTTTCACTCCATCTTGGCAACCTGGGCCATTTGGAAAGGGACTTTCCCCCTTACACAGAAGGCCATGTGCCGTAGGATCCCAGTTTTATAGAATGTCCAGAAAGAGAAAAACCCTTAGAAACAGCGCGTACAGTCGGTTCTCTGCCTCTGCAGATTCCATGTCCTCAGACTCAACCAACCTTGGAGAGGAAGCACTTGGGGAAAAGAAAATAATGCAAATGAACAAACAACCGCTGGTTGCTGCAGCACGCACCTGTCGACGCAGCAACCTGGGAGGCTGAAGCAGAAGGGGCACGAGATCAAGGCCAGCCTCGGCGAGTTCACAAATGAAAAATCAAAAGGACTGGCCACACGGCTCCGTGACACAGTGTCCCTGAGTTTAACCTATAGCATACAACAAAGAATGTAAAAACCACCTAGATAGCATTCATATCGCGTTAGCATCTATCAACAATCAAGAGAGGATTTTGAGTAGAAGGATGTGTATAGGTTCTGGGCCAAGAACACGCTCTTTCATATAAGGAACTGGAGCATCCACAGATTTTGGTGTCTGCAGAGGGTCCTGGAACCAAGTCCCCCCACCACACACACACACACACCCCAGGATACTAAAGGGTGACGAAGACTAGTGGTCACCTGGGGGACTGGGAATGGGACACTGACTGCAAACGGCCATGTGTCGTGGGGTGATGAAAATATGATGAAATCAGATTATTCCATATGGTCATACAGCTCGACCAAATTTGCTAAAAAATGTTAAATTCGCTAAAATTGATAACCATCATGGTCCACGACCTACACCTCCATAGAATTACTTATTTACAAAGGAAGAAGGAGACGGAGGTGGGTGGTGGGCAGCGGTAGCCCTGCCCACTAACGAGGCCCCTGGGCTGGCCTGCTCCGATCCATCCCGGCCCCTGGGCTCTCTGGCTTAGAAGCTCCTTCCCACCAGGCAGGACAGACTAGAAGTTGGTGGGAACCCAAAGTGGATGTAACAGTTGAAGTGACGCTTCAGATTTGGGGGTCCGATGTCCCCGGGGGTGGGGTGGGGTCTCAGCTTCGCCCTGCTGGCTGTGGGTCCCGGACTGTGACTCGGCCCCCGCGTGTCCTGCTTCTCGTGTCTAACCAGGATCCCTGGGACACCTCGGCCGTGGGGATGGCTGAGGATGTGATGTCCGAGTGCAGCTGGGGCCCCGGGCAGAAGGACTGGCACGTGGCAGATTTGTAATTACATGCAATTTCCCGGGATGATGACTCGCCCGAGAAATAATCACCCACATTTGAACCGGTCTGAAAAGACGGGGTCAGTGGGGATCTGCCGAGGCTTGTCCACAGAGCGTGCCTCTGTAGCCAGGATCGTAAAGGCTCCCGTCTCGCTGCCTGCCAGGACCTGGCGTCCACCACCCTTGGTGACTGACACCAGTCAGTGCGTGTGTGTGTGTGTGTGGGCAGAAAGTGGGCCAGGCTGCCTCGTTCTGACGCAACGAACAATCTGGACTGAGGACTTCTCCCGAGGGACCCATTACACTCAAGTAATTATCAAAAAATTAGTAGAATTAGTTTTATGACCTTCCAAAACAGAAGGGGACACTGTCTTATCTCACACGCGGCTCTCGGTTAAGCCGAGGTGGCTCACTGGGTGGAGAAGTAATTTTCCTGTAACTGATTGTGAGGACTTGGAAAAGTTATTTAGCTTCTTCTAGCCTAAATCCTTCTGTGGCCAGAAGGAGATAAAAGTGGGTATTCTTGAATAGGATTCCCTCGCGGGGACAGCCTAAAGATTGTGCAACTCAGTGTCCGTAACAGAGGACTGTGCGGCGAGGTGCAGCACGTGGCAGATGGCCACCAACATGGTCTCTCTGTGTTCCTCCTGCGCTAGCACATCCCCAGGGACGCTAACCTGATAGGAACTTGGTTCCTCCGACCTGTGGGAATCAGAGCATCCGTCCCGGCTTGAGGGACCATGGTTTACCTGGTAGATGGGATCCAGTGGCGTGGCACACGCACCACCATTCCCTCTTCTACTACGATTCTTCTACTAGTCGATCGTTGTGTGGTGTGTTTTTTGTTTGTTTGGTTGATTTAGGGTTTTTTTTTTTTTTTCATTTAAGTTTGGATCCAGTCCCAGAGCACCAGAGGCCACCACTACCAACTGATCAAATGCAGCACACCCCATAAAAGTCATCTGCCAACCCCCCCGGAGAAAAGCTTAAAAAGAATGGAGTTAGCACCAGGCCTGGCGCTGAGAAGCACTCAATAAGTAAGCAGGTAAAGCATGGGGACAACAGGGTTATCTAATGCCGCCATCACCTGTGTCTTCATTGGATCACCAAATCCCTCCATGCTCCCCCCTCCCCAAACTCGGGTCTTTCTAGAGCAGGTGGAGGTTCTCAGAGGTCTACCTGGGATGCTGGTAAATTGAGGTCCCAAGGCACCTCTTCTGAAACGATGCATGTTGATATGATCTCATCTTGGGGGATAAAAACTCCTTAGTTACAGCATTTTTTTTTTTTTTTTTGGTCCAGCGCTGGCTGCACAGAGACTTCCTGGAAGTATCGGTTCTCCGAAGAGCTCATTCTGGCAATGAAGGAGAAATCCTTAATTGGTAAGACACAGCCGGCTATTTTCTGGCCAGGAGGCACATCACAAAACTGTAAGGCAGGCGTCCACAGCTGAGCTGAACGCCAAGCCCGGTGGTGATCTCCTTAGGAAATTGGTTTTAGCTGTAGGAACGGCTGGCCTTGGAGAGCATAAAGACAGCATCGGACACCAAGCCTGCAATTGCAAGCATCCCACGCTATTAATCGCGGGAAGATTGATTCCTGCTCCCATGTCCGTCTCCTCTTACTGCAGATTTAAGAGCGTTAATTAGGGTCGTGCAATTACGAAAGGGAAACATATTCTTACAAATGCAGGACGTTTGAAACTGAGGAAACAGAGACATCCGTCGATTCACCATCCAAACAAAGTCAGTGTTAAAATCTGGGGGTCTTTCTGAAAACTCGTCTTTGCCTATCTGTGTAGCAATGGGTTCGTGTATAATATACAAAGCTTTGATCTCCTGATTATTTTGGGGGGTGGGGTACCGGGCATTGAACTCAGGGGCACTCAACCACTGAGCCACACCCCAGCCCTGTTTTGTATTTTATTTAGAGACAGGGTCTCACTGAGTTGCTGAGCGCCTCGCTTTGGCTGAGGCTGGCTTTGAACTTGAGATCCTTGAGATGCTGGCATTATAAGCATGTGCTGCTGTGCCCAGCTATTTCCTGATTTTTTATATCACTTTGTGACATAGCATTTCTCCATGTTTTGGCGCACTCTCCACATTTCAGTAGTTGAACAAATATTCCAGTCAACGGCTATGCCGCTATTTGCTCCACCATGAGGAAATATGTATATGCAATATTGTTCAAAGGCAGAGTGCTCTCTGTGGGCTACTGCAGAGGCTACAGTAGCTGTCTTTGCAGAGAGGGTTTTTCTTTTTTTCACACAGAGGACTGCTTTCTTGAGTTACATTCCAATCTCTCTCAAAGAGCCCTAAAATACATAAAGTGAGTAAAGTATACACGCCTTATGTATACAGATCAACTGATCTGACACATGCATACACCAGCACCCCCAAAGGGCCCTTCCATGGCACCATTTTAAAACAAACTCTTGAAGCCTACAGAATGATACATCTCCATCTTTGCCCTGAAAATGCCGTGGTCTGACCCAGAGCGCTAGGGCTGCGTGAGACTACGGCAGCCCCTTCCCCGAGCACCACCAGGTGTGGCAGGTCCCCGTCCAGGCCAGCTTCTCCCAGGAACTTGCCTCGTCCTTGAAGGGAACTTGGAGAAAGCAGACTCTCTTCCACGTCTCTAAGTGACTTGGTGCTCTGAGGAGAAAGTGGAAAAGACCGTGGATATTTTTATCTAGTTTATAAACGACTTTGGGAGCAGCCAGAAATTTTCTTTCTAGCAATTAAAGAACTTGACATCATTAATTTGCCACAGATAATACAGCATGTGGCTTTAAAAATAAAGACGTGCCTATGTGCACGCGTATAACACAGATATACATGCAAACATGGAAGATGTCAAAAATAAATGTGTTTCTCTAGACGCCTCGGACTCCTTCCCAGCTGACCCTGATCCACTGTCCCCACTTGCTGAGGGCCTCTGCTACTTAGAGCCATCACTGCCTGTCATTCTTCCAATAAGCCCCGCCCCATATTCAGATGAGGAGTCTGAGGCCGCAGGCCGCCTGGGGAGCACCAGGGCTGAGATTGCACCCGGGGTGCTGGCCTCCAGGGCTGGCACACGGGTCAGCAGGCCGGTCCTCGCCAGGCCACCTGCACCATGGAGTTCTAGGTCCTGAAAGTTCCCTGGCCCTCCCTTGTAGACTTCTTTCCCTTTTTTTTTTTTTTATTACATTTTATCTAGAGACAGGGTTGCTTAGGGCCTCGCTGAGTGGCTGAGGCTGGCTTTGAACTCACCGTCCTCCTGCCTCAGCCTCCAGAGCCACTGGGATGACAGGCATGTGCCCCCATGGTGCCCGGCTTCATTGGAGACTTCTAACACTTTTACCTACTGACAAGGGCAGGTCCCAATTTTAGGGGGAAAAGAAAAAAAACAACACAATTCTGCATGTTCACACTTCATAGAGCAGAACACGCTCTATCCTGCATAGTTCATCAGCAGGTGGGGGCTGGTGGCATTTATATCTTAATGGACTCATGGAGATAGAGTCTAGATGTGGGCAAAATTCACCTGTTTCCGTGTGTTCACAGTCATGTGACCATCACTGCGACAGGACCTGAGAACGTTTCCTTTACCTCTGAAGCAAAGCTCAGGCCCTTAGCAGTCCCCACCACCAGCCACAGACCCCTCCCACACACACCCCTCCCCCACACACCCCTCCCCCCACACCCCTCCCCCCCACACCCCCCCTCTGCTCCTGGCAAACCCAGACCTGCTCTCTGTCTCAGTGGACTGTCCCCAACACTTCACATAAAGAACGTCGTAAGGTGCGTGGTTGGTGCCTGGCTTCTTCCCTGTGATGTTGGAGGCTCATTCACCTGAGACTCTGGACATCACGTTGCTGAGCAGGACTCGGCAGGCCACTGATAGTTTGGGATTAATGCTAAACGTCCTCCTCCCTCTTCATTAAAGGGCTCAGTTTCCTCACAATCGTCTCTTCCTTTTTTAAGTGCCCCCCCTGCCCTCCGCTACTTCCAACTGTACTTTATTCCCAAAGAGCTGCTTTCTCTTTTATTGCTTTCTCTCTAAAAACTGGTATCACTTCATTTTATTTGCATTCGCATCTATAATCCATCTAAAGTCTCTCTCTCTCTCTCTCTCTCTCTCTCTCTCTCTCTCTCTCTCTCTCTCTTTTTGCACATGCTGAAAGGTAGGAGCCCAGCATTATTATTTTCTTTCCATGGATAATGGGTTGGCCTAGCGACGTATTTCAAATAAACCGTATTGTCCTACTGGGCTCAAGGGTTACCTTTGGGTCTTCTCACACCGATCCATGTTTTCCTGTTCCTAAACCAGCAATGCCATATTTATGGTTTTAATTTGACTTTGCATTCTGGTAAATTTCACAGCAAGTATGATCCTGCCCGTATGTTCACAGGGATGCAAATATGTGTGTGTTCATCTGGGGCCATTCTGGGGCACTTCCTCCTACTTTTGTTAAAGCCAATCTCCCAGTTCCCCTTCCTCACGGTTAAAAATAAATTGTTACTATTTTAACTGACCCTGGAATTTTAGGTTATCTCGATAAATTTTTCTAAGACACATGTTTTCTCTCCCTCTTCCCCCGACGCAAGAACATCATATTCATTTCTAGTCATATGCCTTTTGTTTTATGAAATTGAATAAGATGTGAAAGATTGTTTTTTGAAACAGTTTTTTCTCATGTGATTCTTGAGCCTCTTCTCTGAAGTGGTTTCCCAAGTTATTTTATAACTGGCTTTATATCTAGTGCTCTGTGGCTAGAATATTTTCCTCCACCTCTATCTCAAGGGGTTTATTGCCAGTATGGACAAAGGTTACTCATAGTGTATATTTGTGTTGTTTCCAGTTACCTTACACATGTTCTTAGCAATTCTAGTAGGATTATTTTTTTCTTTGTTTTAATTAGTTATACATGACAGTAGAATGCATTTGTGTACTTTGATATGTCAGACATAGATGGGATATAATTTCTCATTTTTCTGAGTGTACATGCTGCAGAATCATATTGGTCCTGCAGTCACATATACACATACAGTAATAATGTCTGCTTTATTCTCCTATCTCTCCTATGGTCCCCTCCAGTGCCCTCCCATCATTTCCCTAGTGCACCCCCACCTTATTGTGAATTGGCATCCACATATTAGAGAAAACACTGGGCCTTTGGTTTTGTGGGATTGGCTTATTTTGCTTAGCATGACCTTCTCCAACTCCAATCATTTACTGGCAAATGCCATGGTTTTACTCTTCTTTAAAGCTGAGTAATATTCCATTGGGTATATGCCACATATTCTTTATCCATTCATCTATTGAAGGACACCTAGGTTGGTTCCACAGTCTAGCTATTGCGAATTGAGCTACCATAAACATCGATGTGGCTGCATCACTATATTAATCATTAGGTGTCTTTATTTTACAAAACAAACCACCCATAAAAAGAGAAATTTAGTTTTTAGTTTTTTTTTTCCTAATGCTTACACTGACTTTGTTTTCTTACTCTGTAATTATTGTCTTAACTTTAGTCATTTTGAATTTTTTTTGTTTATTTGTTGTTTAAAAACCTTCATTATATCTAGGTGATTTCCTTCTACTGATGTTTTACGTGGTGTCTCATTAGGAATTTCTACCCAATGTCGTCACACGGCTTCTCAGCTTCATCTTAAATTACGGATGAAATTCTCCGCGGCTCTGTGGATCTTGGGTTCAAGACAGCCCTGAGTCTCTGGAACAAGCCCTGCTTGTTCACCTCGTATTATTTATTCTTTCAGTGTAATAGTGTACTCAGGAGATTTGCCTTTATTCATAAGTAAGATTTCCTTGTAGTTTTCTTTTCTGGTCTCTCTTTACTGGGATTGGGTTTTAAGGAATTGACCTCCGCTTGAACACCAACCTAACCCGGAGGCCGCTTAGAGACGCAGGGGTCTGGCTCACCCCGGGCCAACTGGATAGGAGTTTCTGGGGTGGAGCTGGAACCTCATTAGTTTTTAAAAGCTCACCACATGACCCTGTTATGGAGTCAAATCTGAGAACCACTGTGTATGATTGGGAATTGTTTAACTCACAAAGCAGAATCTTTGTTATGTAAGGTGATGGTCAACTCAGCCCTGGGAATGTAGAGCTTTAGAATCTTCCTCCTCCTCCTGCTCCTCCTCTTCTTTTTCTTCTTCTTCATTTTTTAAAAATAATCTTTTAAATTTTTTTTAGTTGTTGATGGACCTTTATTTTATGCATTTATTTATATGCGGTGCCGAGACTCGAACCCAGTGCCTCACACATGCAAGACAAGTGCTCTACCACTGAGCCCCAGCCCCAGCCCTCCTTCTCTTCCTAGTACCTGGTTTCTTTCACGTTTCTGCCGTGGCTTGGGTCATTTTTACACTGCTTTCAAAAAATCAGCACTTTAAGTTTTCAAATGTCTGGGCTTAGAATTGCACATGATATTTCCTCCTCCATTTTCCTTCCCTTCTGTAATTTTCTTTTTTTTTTTTTTTACATAACTATACATTTTTTCTAAATATATATTTTTTTCTAAATCAGGTTTGAGTGGGTTATTTGGTATTTTAAAAGGAGCTTTCGGGGGCCTGGGAGTGTAGCTTGACAGTGGCCTGCTCACCTCGCACCTGCAAGACCCTGCGCTCCGTCTCCAGCCCCCAAACAGGATGGGGAGACAACTTTGGACTTATTGTTCCTTTCTGTGTTTGTTTGTGGTTTTTATTTCATTAAGCCCCGTCCGCATCATTATCAATTTTCTATCTAAATCTCTTTTTCAGTTTTCTTTGTTCTTACTTTTAAAGTCCTGAGTTCATAATAAATCCCTTCATTGTTTTATGAGTCATTCTTTATCACGAAGACATTGTAGTCCATTCATTTTCCTCTGACTTCAACTTTGTTTGTTTCCTGTAGGTTTTGGTATCAAATGTTTGTCTTCAATGGTGCTGGGAATGGGACCCAGGGCCTTGCCCATGCTAGGCAAGCACTCTGTCCCTGAGTTATACCCCAGCCCTGTTTTATTATTTATTTTTTTTTTCAAAAAAAAAGATTGATTTTTTATCCTCTAGGATTGCTTTTCAAATTTTAAATTATTAAAATTAATATATTATTGATGGAATTGCAAACTGGTACAACCACTCTGATAAGCAGAATGGAGGTTTCTCAAAACATCTGGTCTGGAACCACCATTTGACCCAGTTACTGCGGTTTATACCCAAAGGACTTCAAATCAGCATATTACAGGGACACGGTCACATCAATGTTTATAGCAGCTCGAGTCACAAGAGCTAAACTATGGAACCAACCTAGGTGTCCTTCAATAGATGAATGGATAAAGAAAACGTGGGGCGTAGACCCAGTGAAATACTACTCAGCCGTGAAGAAGAGTGAAGTCATGACATTTGCCGGTGAATGAAGGGAACTGAGACGATCACACGGTGAAATAAGCCAGCCCCAGAAAGCCAAAGGTCCAAGGTTCTCTCCGATATGAGGAAGGTAAAGAAAAATAAGGAGGGGAAAAAAAGTGAAAGAGAAAGTGAGAAAGAAAGGAGGCAATAAAATAATAAAGTGTGTCTGATATTATGGGATCACGATCCCAGAGACTTTGGCTTGAGAGAAATCTCTTATTTCATCTGCTGCGGTTTCCCTGGTGTCCGGGTTGACCACGTACTTCATGAGGGTGAGGAAATGGCACTTCTTTTCTGTTCGGGTGGGCCGGCTTCTCCGTGAGGCTGTGGTGTGGAGTTGGAAGCCTGCCCTTGGCAATTTCTCCTCCTTCCTACCTGCCCCTGTGGATCTGCCTGCTATGGAAAAGGAAGGGCTTGATTTCTCCCGCTATAGGGGCATTTATTTTATCAGGTTCTCATTGTTTTTCTAATCCTTTGGGGGTCTGATTCCTGGCGTGGTTAGGTGCCTGGCGCTGCTTCAAGTGCTGTTGAACTATCAGTGGTTTATCTAGTCTCGTGATAAACCCAGGAGGAGAGCGCAGCATCCTACTAGCTTCGCAGACGAGGAAGAAACAGGAACAGAAACTGGCTGGCCCACGGCCCCAGAGTTAGTGAGGAGCAGGTGCGGGTCTCAGACCCGGCCTCTTGTCCAGCAGGACCCGGCGTCTGACCTCCTGGTGTGGGTGGTGCCCCTCTGGGCCACCCTTGTTGCATGGTTAATACAGGTTTCTCTTGTCTTGTTTCGTCACCGTCCCTGTGTCCTGCAGCTGATGGGTCCCTGTGAGCCGCTATTCAAATCAGGACAACCATCCTGGGCTGAGCTGTCCTTGGACGGTGACTGACATGTGACTCATTCATGGATTCAAAACTTTCTGAAAAAACGGCACAGCCCCTGTACCCTTGCCCACACAGGTGGTTCAGTTTTTATGAATCATTGTTTGTGAAAAACCCCAAGACGGAAGAACTGCAATGGATGCAGCACTTTTCATATATATATATATATATATATATATATGTATATATATATATATATATATATATATACCTGACAGTTATTTATAGACATTTAGAAAACAAAATAGATCCAGTTATTTGATTAATAGACGATGCACCAAGGAGTCAGAGGACAGCTGCATTTAATGTGAAGGTCATTGGACACTCCAAGGTCACTGTGGAGACGGGCCTTGCTCTGGTCACTCGGGCAGATCACGCTCTTCCTCGTGGTGCCCTTCGCTGTCTGGCGGTGCTTGTTTAGGTATCTATGTACCTAAACACAAGTCTGTCCACAGAATGAAAGGTCTGCGACCCCAGGCTCCTTCTGAGTCTTGTCCGTGGTGGTTGAATTCCCATGAATCCCCAGCATAAGCCCCGATCTGTGCACTAACTAGTTTCTCAATAAACATTTAGTGAATGTGCTTGGTTAAAGTCTGTGGCACAGAGCTTGGTATCCAGCAAGTGCTCAATAAATGCTTCTTACTCTCAAGGTCATTGCTACTGTTCTCACTGCGCTATTCATGGGTACAGTCAGGCCTGGAGCCAAGGGTCAGATGAGGCACCACGGACATACACACGTACAACTATTTGTTTTAAAGGAAAACGTTACCAGTCTGGTCTGAGATGTGGACTCGTCCCCTCTGAGAGCCGGGCAGGGGTCCCGTCAAGGCTGAGACCTCGAAGGGTCAAGGTGCTGTTTGAGAGCAAGGTCAGAGTCCCGGGCAGCGGGGTGGGCTCTGCTCTTCTCCATCCGCGTCTCTTCCTTCGCCCTCTCCCCTCCAGCGCGACCCTGGACCCCCGTCCTGGCAAACCGACAGGCTTTCCTTGGGCGCCCACGCAGGACACCAGCTCTGCTCAGGACCCTGCCTTCCCTCCAGGTCACCAGATCTTTTCCACAGGAAACGGCGGCCAGAGCAAAGTTGCTACCTAGAGCTCCCTCTGCTGATGCGCTGGGCTGCGCCTGAAACCCCACCGTTTCAGCCGCGCAGCTGGGCACCTGGAGTCCGCGCTGGGCTCCCGCCTGAGGCCACTTCCTTCTCGGGAACAGGGGACAGGGAGTGGGGGTTCCAGGTGACGCCTCTCCGCAGCCTGCCTGCGGAGGGATGGGGGGCCTTTGGCTTCCTGGATCCTCTGGCCACAGGTCCAGGGATCCTGGAGCTCAAGAGCCCCTGGGAGAGTCCCAGATTCCTCGGGGGCGGGAGGGCGTCCCCGGCACAGGGCACGGGGAGGCTCAGAGGCAGGTGAGCCACCTGCTCCCCTCCCCTGCTCTGACGCAGAAGTGAAACTTTGGGGGCATTTTTAGACTCTTTGAAGAGCAAAGACAGGTCCATTTGCAGAGTCTGGGTGCAAGCAGACTCTAATAACCCAAAGAGAAACGCATGATCGAGATTAAAAACAAAACAAAACCAGAAATTGTGTGTTTCACTAAATTTAACTCTTAGTCTGAAGTTTATTTAAATTCAGAAGAAGTTCTGCGGAGCCCCAGTTCTCTGGTACCCCACGGCAGGAGCACTGGGG
Source organism: Ictidomys tridecemlineatus (assembly GCF_052094955.1). Taxonomy (NCBI): domain Eukaryota; kingdom Metazoa; phylum Chordata; class Mammalia; order Rodentia; family Sciuridae; genus Ictidomys; species Ictidomys tridecemlineatus. Next base: position 140,262,195 of record NC_135486.1, read on the forward strand.
GGGAGATAAAAATAGACAAGAGGCTACTCCACAGGAGGCCGTTGCCCTGGGCCCCCTCCCCACGGCGGCCTTAGGACAGAGGTCTCACTGTCCCCACCTCCCCCTCCCCTCGGTGAGAGCAAGGCAGCCCAGGGACAGCAGTGACCCGCTCAACAGTCATCAGAAAACCACATCAGCCGACCCCCTGCCCAGGGGCCCCGGGCTCATCCCACCTGCTCCTGAAACCAATAGCACCCCACGTTTTCTGAGCACCTACTATGTGCCAGGCTCAGTGGAGAGAAGGAGGCATCTCATTTAATCCTTACAACCAAGGCCCCGTTGTTGCGGGGCCCGTCTTACAGAGGAGGCATCGAGGAGGTGACAGCCATGAAAACCTGAGGTACAAGGGGCTGAGCTGGGAGGGGGCCTGGGCCTGCTCTTGCTGTCATGTCCAGATCTTTACCTTCACTGAGAGAAGGGAACAAGTTAGGGTTCGGGAAGGGAACCCCACAAATCAGCAGGAATGTCTTGAGGGCTCTGGCTTCCTGCCAAGCGAGCACAGGGACTGTATTTAAAAAGGAAAGTTCCTGGGGGGGGGGGGTCCTCTTCATGCCTGTATTTTGAGGCCTGGCACATAAATAGGTTCATTTAGCCTTTGCTGAGTGGCCAAATGAACCTGGATAAGTCCCAGGAACTCCAGTCTCAGGCGGTCCTGGGCTCTGTCTTGTCCTCGCCTCCCAGTCTCCCCTTCCCTACTGTGAGAGCTGTGGGCAGGGCGCCTCCTAGCACAAAATGGCTGCTCCTGCTCCTCTCGGCTTAGTAAACCCGGGAAGCCACCCCTGCTCCCAGAGGCCCCAGCACTACCCAAACCAGCTGGGTCTCCTGGTGCTGAGATGGGCATCGTAGACACGCCTGGACTCACGCCTGATCTGCCCTCTTTGTCTTCCTGACAATGTCTAAGGTGGTTTTTCTGGGGAGAGGGAGAGGGAGACGGCCCTGGTGCCCTGAGGAGCTTGACTTGCTTCTCTTCCATCTTGGGCAATTTTTCATCCTAAAAATATCACATCAGCCGCGTTTATGGCATCCATAACCTGCCCGAAGCTTCTAAACCTCCTTCTTGTGTGGCTTTTTATGAGTCAAGATAAACAAACAACTCTCTTTCTCCAGGGACTTGCGGCCCCGATCCTTCACCTCAGTCCTGAAGCCCGGGCTCCCAGGGAGCTGAACCAGCCGGGCCCCAGGACCGCGGTTCAGCGTGTCCCTGGAGGAAGGTGGGCTCGGGGCTGGTGCTTGGGGGGAAGTGCAGTGGAGCCCTCGAAGCCCAGACAGGCCGGAGGGCAGCGGTGCCGTGACCCTCAGGACCCCTCCCTGGGGTTGGACACGCAGAGGAGAGGTCTGGTGACATGGCGAGTCTGGGGGACCGGCTCATCCCACCACTCACTTGGCAATAGAGAAACTGGGGGGGGGGGTGACTTGCCCGAGTTGCATAGCCCCATGGGGGTCAACCTCCCGGCCACGTGCAACCTCCCACCAGGACTAGATCCCCGTAAAGCCTGCAGGTAGCTTCAGGGACACTGGTGTCACCCCGCTGCCAGAGACGAAGCATGGGATTTTGGCCAAGCTGTCCAGCACATTCCATCTTCCTGGCCACTAGGATGGGTTCAGGGGTGGCCTAGGACCTTAAAACGGACCGATCAGAGAGGAGAATCCTGGGAAATAGGGATGCTTTTTTTCCCAGGGCTGGACTTCAAAGGATAAAAGTGGTTCTCAGCCACGGAGCTCAGGCATCTTATAATGCCCCCAAATGAAGTAGGTAGACCCTGTGGAAGGCAGAGAGGCGAGGTGGACAGAAAAAGACTCCTAGGTGATAGTTTTGAGTTGCTGGATCAAGCCTCACCTGAAGTCTTTACTCTGGAATGTTCAGTCACAGGATCCACAAGTCTATTTTTAACAAAATAAAAAAAAAATAGGTGTTTTATTACTCGAAACCATATGCAGATGGCAGGGGACTGGCCTGCCTCTGTTCTCCATTCCTGGTTAGGTGTGCTGGGCCTTTTGGGAAGGCCGCATGCTTGTCCACTCCTAAGGCTGACTCAGGTTGGGAGTTTACAATCTCTACTAGTTGAAGGAAGCAGGTTGGGTAACCAGATGACCCATACGTGGCTCCCCTGGTCCCCAAGCGCTGTGCTGGTGAGATCAAGCCTTACTCACCTTTGGATCACGGTGCCTGGCCCAGCATGGGAGGAGAGGTCACTGCTCACCGATGCTCTTTCTGCGTCTTGCCTCATCCTCAGATCTATTCTCTTTATAATCCACTTTCTTAAAAATTAGGACGAATTAAAAGCAAAGCCGACAAGATGCAAAGCCTTCACTCCAAGTCACGACCCACAAACTGAGGATTTGCTCAGCTACCGGATTCTGGAAGGCTCAGTCCCACACCAGAGGCCAACCCCTTCCCATGTGCTCACCACTGGGCAAGGGGACAAAGGAGGGAACGGGTCGGAAACACTGAGTCAGAGAAGGCAGGGATCTAAACCCTCACCCAGCAGAGTCTCAGGGCCAGGGAGGAGGCCTGGAGGCTCAAGGTCACCGGGCAGAGCAGCCAGGACGACGGGGAAACACTCTTCACACAGTGAGCCTGGTTCCTGCAGGACCTGACCCCGTGCAGACGGCGAGGCCGGCTTCCGGGTGGACGGGGACAAGGGCCCGGGTGGCGGCTCCAGGGCCAGACTTCTGGGCTTGCCGCCTGAGACGATGGTTGGGAAACTCCTTTTGCCACTAAAGCACTTGGTTGCCAACTGGATTTGTAGTCCTGGGTTTGTGAGTCGCTGGGGACCAGAGAAGTGACTCAGTGAGCACTTTTACGTCGTTGGCACTGGGGGGGGGGTGACTCAGGAGGCGCTCCTGGTGATTAACTCACTCAGAGCTCCTTCCTCCCCTCTCCTTCCAGCCGGGACCCAGGGGTCGGCCGCGCGGCCGGGGACCCTCCCCAGGCTTCGACACCCCGAAGTGTCCCTCCCGATTCTGCGCCCGCAGACGACCCGGGACCGGTGATCCCGGCGGGAAGCCTGCAGCACCCTCCGCTCCTCGTGCCCCCGCTTGGAACTCAGGCTCCCGGGACCCCTCTCTGGGCCACCACCCCGGAGCCGGGGCGGACCCCCCTTCAGCCCCAGGCGACCCCGTCTCCCTCCCCGGGCTTTCTCTCGGCGGCGGGAACCGGCCCCTGCCCCGCCCCCACGTCCTGGGGGTGTCCGCCCGCCCCGGCCGCCCCCGCCCCTTCCCGGCCCGCCCTCCGCCGGTCCCCGCCCCCGGCCCCGCCCCCGGCCCCGCCCTCGCGCGGCCCGCGGCCCCCGGCCCCTTCCCCAGCGCCCCCCGCCGGGGCCAGGGCGGTGGGGAGCGGGAGCCGCGCGGGCCCGCGCCCCCTCCCCGCGCGCCCCGTCCCCGCGCGCGCCCGCGCCCCTCCGCGGCCTCCCGGCTCCCGCCTCCCGCCCTCCCCTCCTCCTGGTGACGTCCGGGTCCCTGCCCGTCTGAAAACTCCGCGCCGCGGCGGAGGAGGCGGCGGCGGCGGCGGCGGCGGAGCAGCGGCGAGCCGAGGCGGCGGCGGGGCCGATCGGGAGCCCGAGCGGCAGCCCGGGCCGGGGAGCCGCGGGGAGCGCGGGGGCGGCCGGAGCGCGCCGGGGTCCCCGCGCCCGCCCGCTCGCTCGCCCGCCCGCCGCGCTCCGAAGATGGTGGCGGCGCCGTGCGCCCGGAGGCTGGCCCGGCGCTCGCACTCGGCGCTGCTCGCGGCGCTCACGGTGCTGCTGCTGCAGACGCTGGTCGTGTGGAATTTCAGCAGCCTCGACTCCGGGGCCGGCGAGCGCCGCGGGGGCGCAGCGGCCGGCGGCCACGAGCAGCCGCCCCCGGCCCCGGCCCCGCGCCGCGAGCGCCGGGACCTGCCCGCCGAGCCGGCTGCAGCCCGGGGAGGAGGCGGCGGCGGCGGCGGAGGAGGAGGAGGACGAGGAGGAGGACGGGGGCCCCCGGCGCGGGCGCGGGGAGGCGGCCCCGGAGAAGCCCGCGCGCAGCAGCCGGCCAGCCGCGGGGCGCTGCCCGGCCGGGCGCAGCCGGTAAGATGCCCTTTGGGCCGGCGTCCTGCGGGGAGGGAGGGAGGCAGCCGGCCCCACGCCCCCAGCCCGAGCCACGGCCCGCGGCAGCGCAGCGCACGCCAGTCCGCCCCCAGCCCTCTCTCCCCGGGCGGGCTCGGGGGTCGTGCGCTGCCCTGTCCGAGTCTGAGGACTGCCCCCTTGGGGTCTGGGGAAGTTATCTCCGGAGGAGGCGCTCTGAGGGCTCCCGGAGCCTGGCCGGGTTCCTGTTCCTCGCCACTCTCGCCGGGCGCCCGACTTGCTCTCCGCCTGTAGGTGTGGGTGCCTCGCTCCCCGCCCGAGTGCGCGGATCGTGCCCGGCGGCCTCCGCTGTTGAGGGGTGGTTCTAGCAGCTGCCTCCTCGGTCTCAGGAGAGTTGGGCGCAGACAGCGGAGCCCTCCTGTGCCCTGGCTGGAGAAAGGCTCAGGGATGGGTGTCCCCAGTCCCTGACCCTGTCCCTCAGTCGGTACTCTGTACTAAGTCTGAGGTCCCGGTCTTACTTGGAGCCTCTCGTTTCCTTTCCCCGTTTGGATGTCTCAGCATCCGGGCTCCACCTTCTCTCCCTCTCACCTTGCCATCTCCGGTGCCCTCTCTGACTTGACCTCCTCCCTGTCTGCAGCTTCAGGGCATGGCCTCTTCTAGCCGATTGCCTCTGTCTCGGTGCCTGTCAGCCCACTGTGCGGGCACCTCTGTGGGTCCTTTGCCCTTGTTGGGTGTGAGCAGTCAGGGCTCTGAAACTGTCTTTCACGGATCTTGTGGGGCCATCTGGTTGGCCCGGTGGGGAACTGCCTTGTCCTACCCTGTCCCCAACTTCTCCAGGGGTCCCTTTCACACATTCTGAAGGCTCCTTGCTGAGCCCATTGAGATGGGGGCTGGAGGTCCGCAGGCTTCAACTCTGGGCAGGGTCCACGCTCTGCCTGGGTGTGATCTTCTGTCTTAAGGCACACCGATAGGGATGGGTTGTGTCTGTCTGTGTCATCATGCCACTTGCCTGCAGGGATTTGCTTAGTCCCTTAAGAATGTTAGACACGGTGTGGGAAGGGGGGCCCAGGATCTGTAGGGATGGAACGCTTGTCTCTCCTCCTTTCTCCTGTTGGGAGCCCTCACCCAAGACTGCCTCTGCACAGGGCGCCTTCTGTGCCTTGGGGTCTGCCAAACTTCTTTGGAGTTGACCAGCCCTCTGTGCCAGAGTGTGGCTCTTTTGCCTGCGGCCTGAGCCAGCCCCAAGATGTGATGTGATGGTATTTCTCCCTGCCCTGTGGGTGGCAGGGAGAAGTCTTCCCCTCACTTGTGAGGAGGAGAGAGTGGAGTGAAATTGCTGATGGCGAACCGGAATGTTCCCATGTCCTGCAGCCTCTTATTTACAGGGGAGGGGACTCAGAGGCGCTGCCTTTGAACTCTTGGAACTGAAAGTAATGTGTTCAGGCAGAAACACAATTAGATGTTCTCTCTGGATTCCGAGCCCTCCCGGGAGGTGGGCAGGAGGGTTCAGGAGCACGTCCTGCTGGCCCAGTGTTCTACCCGTAGGGTGGTCCTGGGGCGGGGGAAGTGGGACCGACGGCACCCTTTGCACCTGGGGTTCAGGAGATACCTTTGGGGTGCAGATACCACCTGTTGAAACAAATGAGGGGGAAGAGATGGCTGGCTGACTTGTTCTCAGGGCCCTGATGACCTGAGCATCCTCCATGACCACTCCTTGTGGGTTCAGATTAGTGTCTCTGTTCTCTTAAATGCCAGCTTAGCCACAGATGGTTGGCAGTTGGCAAGGTGGTGGTGGGGGTGGGGAGCATACCAGTTTCTTTTGAAAATTCCTTTTGGAATTCCAGGTGCAACTGTGGAGTTGCTTGGCTTCATTTTTTTTTCTGCAAGTTCAGTTCCTGTCCCCTCGTTTGCAGCTCCCAACGCCTCAGTCTTCACCTTCTGATAGAAGTATTTTCTTTTTCCTTTTCACTCTTCCCTTCCTGATAGTTGGCTACCGGGCTGCGTGCCGTTGGCCATCCTGGGCTGTGTTTTATTTTATTTGCTCCCCTCTCTCTTGTCTTCCTCCCTTTCTGCATCTACCCCTGTGGGCTTCTGCTTGAAGTCACAGCGCATAGGCATACCTTCTGGCTGGAGCCTGGGCTCTGGCCCCTTGTAGCTGTGCCCACCCAGCCCCTGCCCTTCCCCTGGACCAAGGAGACCAGAAGGGGGCAGGCTGTTCCCGAAGTCCAGCATAGCTGGAGCTTGGGTTGCAGGCAAGGAGAAGACCAGACCGATTTGCAAGCCACAGAGGCCCTTGCAACCCGTGGTTTGTTTCCAGACCCTGCTGGGGTGGGGGTGGGGGGGCTGCCTGCATGGTGTTTTGGAGGGACAACTGGGAGCAGGATATTAAAAAAAAAAAAAAAAGATTAAAAATTGCTGTGATTTTCCAGATGACTCCTGTAAAGCGCCTCAGAGGCAGCGCTTGGGCAGTGGTGTTCCTCTGTGCTCCGTGGCTGGTGGGGGTGGGGTGGGGTAGGCAGCGGTTGGCTCTTGCATGGAGAGGGGATCCGATCCGTGGCCTGGGGTGGGTGTGTCACAGAGTGTCAGGCAGGCCTTGTGCATGGACCCTGCTGCAAGACCCCGATCTGCATGTGTGTGCTTTGCAGGCGCCGGGAGCTGTCAATCGCTGGAAAGAGCTGATTGTATTTTTTTGGTTTTGCATTTCTGAAGCCGGGAAGGAGCATCCAGTTTTGCAAGGAGACAGAGTCAGAGGGCACAGGGACGGCAATGAGATGGGCATGTCCATCAGAGATGTGCAAGCGTCCGATTTCCGCTCAGCCTCTCGCCTGTTAGAATGATCGAGCCGATTGCAGCTGTTTGGTGGCCGGCCGTGGCCCTGATTTTCCCCTGGGTCTCCAGGAAGCTGTGGATTTTATTGTCATCTCAGGCTTCGTTATATGGGGAGGGGATATACCCGGGGCCAGAGGGTGCTGTCAGAAAGATCAGCTCCAGTCTGGCAGGCATTGTGGAGAAGATGAAAGAGAGTCCGGTGTGAATGTAAAGAATGTTTCTTTTCTTTCCCTTGGTGAATCCCTGGAAGACCTCACAGTTTACTCTTTGTGCCCTTGGATAAACTGCTACTAAGTTTCACTTAAGAAATCTGATTCTGTGTGTGTGTGTGTGTGTGTGTGTGTGTGTTTTCCTCCTCCACATACGCATAGACACACTGCACTCTTGAAGTTTGATTTCTTTCTTTCTTTTTTTAACTGACTCATTTGAAATGTTGGTTTTTCGGCATGAAATTCCTCATACTTCGCATTACTCGGATAACTCAGAGGGCTTTTGCAGACAGTGGCAGTGACTTTGAAAAAGCCAGTTCACAGCATCCAGACTGCCCCCGGCTTCCAGCAGGCTTGGAGGCGTAGCTTTTCTTTCTGTCCAAATGTTTTGGGACCAAGAGGACAGAGGGTATTTTACTAACTTTTTTTTTTTCTTTTTTTATGTCTTGCTCTCAATGGAGTTTTGTTTTGTCGGAGCAATGCGTCACACTTTGTATACAGAAATGTGTGTCATTGGACCCATTTATCTTACTGCAAAGGTTCCTACCTGCTTCATCGTAGACTAGAAAATGTTAAAGGGAATAAAGTGGGGATTATTACCAACATATATACATACACAAGATGAAATAAAATATGATACAGCGTTACAGGATGTAGGTTGAGTTGTTCCTTATTTGAAAGGCTTGGGACCAGAAGTATTTGCAATGATGGATTTTTAAATTTGAGAATATTTGCAGACACACAGTGAGATACCTTGGGGGCGGGACCTCAGGCGAAGCACAGAATTCACTTACGTTGCACTGAAGGTGATTTAATGTGGTATTTTTAGTGTGCCTGTGTCTCAACTGTGACAGGTCACATGAGGGCAGGCTTAGAATTTTCCCCTTGTGGGGTCGTGTTGGCACTTTAAAAAATTTTGGATTTCAGAGCGTTCAGATCTCAGGTTTCTGGACGAGGGTCGTGCAGCCTAGTGCGCGTGCCTGTGTAGTGAGCGTACCCCATCTATCTGTGCATTCGCGCGTGTGTCTCTTTCTCGATTTCTGCCTACTGTCACGTTGAGACTCTCTGTACACCGGTTGGTTTTTATCTTCCAGAAGGTTGGGTGGTGAAGAGCTTGCTGCTTTGCAGACAGGAAGCCAGCCCAGGCATAAATTCTTGCTTCCTGGGGACGGACCAACTTTGGTCATTGGTCCTCGTTGAAAGAGAAATTGGGTGGCCTGGGTAGAGCCGAGCTGACATCATTGTGGGCACGTGTGTGCCCAGAAGAGAAAAACATCCCCCGGGGTCTCCGTGGCCAGATTTCACCTCCCAGCTAGAGCTATTTAGGGTCGGGGGGCCACGGGCCCCCAGGAAGGAAGACGGAAATGCACCCCAATGGGCCTGTGCGGGGCAAGGGCAGGCCCGGCCCCGGCTCTTGGTCAATGCTGCTTTGTGCTGGTCACTTGCCAGCCCCTCTCCTTTCTTCCTCTGCATCTCCCCCTTTCTCGTGACCCCTGATTCCCCATCTACCAGAGACAAATGCTCTGAAGACAATAAATAATAACCACCCCAACCCCAACAAAACCCAGATTCAAAGGGAGAGTGGGGTGGGAACAGAGGAAAAAGTCACAGGGCATATGTGACCGATTCCAGCACAAATGAAAGAGGCCTTGTGTGGTGCCCGCCGCGCACCCCACCTGGGCTCCAATTCTAGCTCCGTGCCCTCCTACCTCCAGCCACCGACAAGTCACTGTCCTCCGTCAATAGGCCACCGAGGCCACCTCCGTGGGTTGTGTGAGGACGGATTCCAGTAAAATGTGTGTGAACTGATTTGGGCCTGGCACATGCTAAATGGTCCAGTGTGAGCTGCTGTTCTCGACAGGAAATTCTTGGTACATTTGGAAATGAGCATTTTTTTGTGTGTGATTATTCATTTTCCTGCACAAAGGAGGGATTAAGTGAATCCCAGGCCATTGAATGCATCTAGCTCCTTCTGCATGTGCAAGCCTTGAAGCAGGATGGACTGTGGCAGGACAAAGAATACCAACATTTATTGAGCACCAGCTGCATGCTAGGCATGATTTTGGTGGACTGCATACATTATTTTATTCAATGCTCCCCCCAAAGCGGACCTACCTATCTATCTCCAGGAAGGGAGAGGCTGTTACCCAGCTTGTACCAAATTGTGTCTGAGAACCCCTAACTAGAAATCTCTGGTCTTAGGATTGCTGGTTGTGTGGCAGAAATAGAAGGGAGCTTTGTGGACATTATCTCGCTGTCTGGCTGAATCCCCCCGAGCTCTGTGGGATAGGGCTGTTGCTGTCCCCATATCACAGATGAAGCGACCGAGGTTCAGAGATGGAAAGCTGCTTGTTCATTAAGATCCCAAAGTAGGGGACTAGCCGAACCGGGAGCCACACCCAGCTCGGCCTCCTTCCCAATGCCGTGCAGAGTTCTGAGCTCCCTCTCTGCACAGTTCTTGGATAAACCCTCAATGCAGCTGTATCTTTTTTCTAAAAATCACTATACCACTCTTCTCACTTCTGACTGCAGATTCCTAAAAATGTGCCAACCCTAGAAAAGCAGCATATGCACCGTTTGCTTCGAATCCGCCCCCTAAACAACGATGCAAACCCATGGGCCACGATAGCAGTAGAGCCCGTTTTTCACCCTTCACATTAACTTCTCCGGTTATACTTGCAGCAGCCGGCGGTCATGGGGCTGACCGCGACCAGGCCCTGGTGTGGATGTGTGCAAACATTAACTCCTTGAAACCTCCTGCTACCGAGAGGAAGTTAGGGCACGGGGCGGCGAAGGGACTTTCCCTGGAGTGCACCGTTGTCCGTGGCAGAGCAGGACCTGAACCCATGCAGTCCGCGTTCCTTGGGGCTCTGCACCCTCCGTCTTGTCAGCATCTCGCGAAGGCGCCTGGCTGGGAATCCCAGAGCGCACGTTGATTCCTTCAAAAAGCCCAACCCCGAGGGTGGGATCTTAGTTTTTAAGAATCTTTATGGCCTTTACTGAAGGTAACACACACAATTACTGTAGTTAAGCACAGGAGCCTACCCACCATGTCACAGAGTCACCCATTCTTCAGGGAGGGGGCAAGAGCACCTAAAATCTAATCATTGAGCACCGATCCCGAGTCCAGTAACCGAGGACCGCCAGGCCAGGCGTCTTGTTGTAGCTCAGATGCTGGACTTGCTGCTTTGTGTCCTTTGACCCCGATCTCCAGAGTTTTATGGTCCTAGAAAAGAAAGTATCTCCTGCAGCCCAGGAGGCAGGGAGCGTGCCGGGGAGGACCTGCAGCCCAGGAGGCAGGGAGCGTGCCGGGGAGGAATTGAACTTGAACGAGGAGTTGGCCGGAGGAAGCAGGTTGGGACTCTCTCTCGCAACAGGGGGCCCGGCAGGAAGGGGCTGTGCAGGGCCGGCTGGCCAGGGGGGGTCGGTCCCCTCTGCTGTTCCTGCTGCCCCTCTCCTTCAGTTCAGCTGCTCTGTGGTTATCTCTAGAGGAGCCCACGAGACCTGTCCCTGACGGCCCGGGTGACGGGGACATGGCAGTGACATCTATCTCCGGGAAGGCGCAGTCGGGATCTGGCGAGCACTTCCTTCCGCCTGAGCAGCAGCCGTCTGTCCGTTTGCCCGCAGACGCTCGCGGGGTTGTGCCCCTGCGATGCCTGTGGTTAGGTGGCCCCTCCCCCAGGGAAGCCCGAGATGTCACAGAGGAGGGTGGTTGTCACCTTCTCTCGAGAAACAGGGAAACCAGCTTTAGTGGTCATCAGAGAGTGGACCCAGCCAGCTGGACACTTGGAGGAGTGGGCGCATGCCAGCCCTTCTGGGGGAGATGGCCTCTGGATTCAGGGTCCCCTGAGAGCAGTGAAATGGGCTCGTGTCCTCTGAGACCTGGTTTGTCCCCGCCAGGTGAGGGGCTGGCTTAGTGGAGCCTCTGATCCAGGCTGACGTGTCCGCGGATGGCGCTGGGGTCCTGTGGGCTGCTGGGCCTCTCTCCCAGGGGCTCTGCCCGGGAAGCAGAGACGGTCGGCGTGTGGCCCTCCTGCAGCCTGAAGGAGCAGAGTCGGGGACCCAGAGGTTGACGCCAGGGCTCCCCACCCAGGCAGGGGAGCAGACGTGCAGGTGGCGACTGTGATAACGTGAGGGGGAGGGCCGTCACTTTGGCTGAACGTTTGCCTGGCACCAGCCACGGGGGGAGGGCTAGGAGGACCCAGCCCCCCTGAAAACAGCGACCCCCAAGTGAAAGGCGGCTGCTCTCTCCTGTCACCTGTTTATGAAGAATGATAAGAGCCAAGACAATAGATTGCATGAAAGTCAAACTTCCAAGAAGTGGCCAGAGTAGGAGTTGGGGTTCCGTGGCGACTCCGACGGCTGTTAAGTCTTTGCCCAACTCAGTCCATAAGTGTCTCAGCCTAGCTTCTCCTCGGCCCACCCTGCATCCGTTCATGCATGCATGAATGTATCCACCGTCTGTCCATCTGCCATCCACCCGCCATCTATCCATCCACCCGTCCGTTCATCCGTCCATCCACCCACCGTCTATCCATCCACCCGTCCATCCGTCTACCCACCCGCCCATCCTCCACTCCAACAGAGTGGGCCAGGCCCCGTGCCCAGCACAGGGACCACCTTGGTGAACAGGAAGAGGGTCCCTCCAGCCCTCCTGGAGGCAAGGATTCAGGGTGCACTTCTAGGTGCCTGTCACAGTTGAGGTTCCTGTCACATGTCTGCCCAGTTCTTGCTGCTGATCCCCTTTTCCCACGGTGGCTTCGTGGACACAAGAGGAAGGTTTCCTCTGGAAAGGTGGGGGACAGGAATGGCATGGGCCAGGGCTCATGAAGGTGACAGGTCCCCGTCACCCCAGAACTGGCACTCCTGAGGCCCGGACCACCCTGCTCCTGGGGTCCAAGGTCTTCGTCTTACACCTGAAGGGACGAGCCGGGAGACGTGGGCCAGTGCCAGGCGGAGGCCCAGGGGCTGCCTGTGGGGTTCGGGGCGGGCCTGGCAGCGTCTGCTGGAGCGGGCACGCCACTTCCTGTCTCCACTTCCTCATCTGCAGCTTGGGGCCCAGGAAGGCACCGGCCCACAGGACTCGATGACGAGGTGTCACTGGGCCCACCCTCCTTATCTGCTCCGCCTCCTGGTGACCACGCCAGGGAGATGCTTGCAGGAGGGGCCTCGGATCTGCCCACGCCCGGTGTCAGAACCACCCAGCACAGAAACGCAGGGACGGGTAGAAGTCCTGAGATGTGCCAGTCCTGGGTCCTCGTCCCTGCTTGGAGGCTAATGGCCATGCTGGGAAGGGTCGCACCCAGACCGTCCAGTACCCCAGACCCTCCTCCACCTCCTGCAAGGTCCCCCCGGCACCTGGGACACGGGACTGGCCCCTCTGGGCCGCTGAGCTTGCAGCCTGTTTGGAAGACCTCTCGTCACTGGGAAGAGCTAAAAATACCTGTGGTCACCTGTCAGCTGTCCCCTTGTGCCATCGATTCTCCTGAGCTGCGGTGGCCCTCCCTGGGTCTGGTGGAGGATTCCCCCGCTTCCTCCTTGCTGTGGGGGGACACCCAGAATATGCAAATTCTCACAGCATCAGGCCATCGAAGGGCGCACCTCCTGGGCCAGAGCGTAGCCCCGCGATCCTGCGTGTGCTCAGCCGGGTTCCCCTTGGTGGGGAGCTTACGTCATCCTCCCCCCAAGGTTTGCCCATGCCCTTGCACCCCGAGGAGCTGTGCCCAGGGAAGCCGGGAGTCATGGGAGAGAAGGGCAGGGGGGCCCTTAGAACATTCCAGAACACATGGACTCTGCTCCTAGCCCCGTCACGGATGATCTGTGAGGCTCAGGTCTTGGTGTCTTGGTGGCCAGACAGGGCTGATAAGCCCATCTCCCGCTGTGGGTCTGGAGGGTTCAATCCGATAAGCGGATGGGAAGGTGCGTGGACGCTCAGAAAGCCCCGGAGGACCGCAAGAGGGGACTCAGTCTTCCAAAAGAAGAGGGTCAGGGCTTGGACCTTTGCCCCCTGCCCCCCACTCCTGCACCCGCCTGTGGAGTCAGCGCACGTGGGTCACGGGCCACTGTGTGCCCAGCCCGGTGTGAATGGGGGGAGCACAGAAGTGCCTCCGCTCACCCGGGGAGGACCCAGGGGACGGATTGACTTGTCCCCAGCACGTGATGGCAGCAGTTGAGGTCCCGAGAGAAAGTCAGAGGCCGTGGTGGAGGGTTGATTTTGGACGGGGAGATGGATGTCTTTCTCCCTTTATTCACTTACTTTGGACTTATACATTATTGGGGGTGAGGATATTTGGGGGTGAGGACTTCTCTGGACGGCTGGCTTTTGCCAGAGTCCTTACAGACGAGCTCTGCGGATCCCAAACGCAGCGGAGACACCCATCTCAGTGTGGCACTGATTACATGGGCAACCTGGGCAACGGTCCTCCATCTCACGCGCTTTATAGTCTCTCTCCATGTATTTCATAGGGGTACAAAATTCATTTAGTTCCTAAATCTTGTCCACGTTCTTTCAACTGCCTTTTTTTTTTTTTTCTTTTTTGGTACCAGGGATTGAACCCAGCGACTCTAACCACGGAGCAACACCCCCAACCCTTCTTATTTTTTTACTTTTAAGACAGGGTCTCCTTAAGTTGCTTAGGGCCTTGCTAAGTTGCTGAGGCTGGCTTTGAACTTGCAATCCTCCTGCCTCAGCCTCCCAAGCCGCTGGGATGACCGGCGTGTGCCACCGCGCCTGGGTAACGTGGACATTTTTTTTTTGTTTTTCTTTTGATGACTTTATTTTGAGACAGGGTTAAGTTTCCTGGGCTGGCCTCCAACTTGGCAATCCTCCTGTCTCAGCCCACTGAGTCGCTGGCATTACAGGTATGTGCCACCGTGCCCAGCTTACCTGCTTTTTTTGTGTGTGTTGTTGTTGTTGTTGTTGTTTTAGCCAAAAATTATTCTACACACATTTTCCCAGGTGTACATGTTGGTAAGGTTTGACAAACTGGACACAGCCCAGGAACCCACAGCCAGAGCAGGAAAGAGCACCGACGAGACCCCAGGGAGTGACCACCTCAGAAGATTGTGGACAGCGGTGTATTCCTTTAAATGTGTAGTAGGGGAAATACGTAAGCGTGGTAGCCATTCCATCAAAATGACACGTTGCTCAGCCTGTGCGAAAAGTGGCGTTGAAGCAAAAAGAAGTTAGTTAACAAAGTGAAGAGGCTGAAGATGTAGAGCCAGGTCCCAACCCGGGTTCTGACCTGGATCCCAGCTGGGTTTGGTGAATGGCCATCTGGGACGTCCAGAATGGCTAAGGTTTGGGAAGCACCGATGCTTAGACGGCTGGACCATCTTTGGCTCCTCCGGTAAACAGCTGTGCTGCTTTGTCCTAAAGTTCAGGTGGGAGGGGTTGAAGTGAGACATTAGGAGGGACCGGACCGTGCTCGGGCTCCGCTTGAGTGGAAGTCCCCATCCTGGGCCTGCTCAGTGGCCTCAGCGGCCATCTGTGTTGCTCCTACAGTCCTGGAAACTGATGGTCCCCAGCTTCTGTGACTGGGTCTGGGCTCCTGTCCTGTACCCTCTGGACTCACCGCCGTGCATTCACTTTCTGTCGAGTATCCGTACCCTGGTCCCCTACGTGGCCGACGTGGAACTGGCCGTGATGAATGGCCGTGTTAACCCCTAAAGGACACTGTCGATCTGAGCCAGGCAGCCCAGCTCAGCTGGGCGTTCGGAGCCGTTCCCAAAGGCAGGAGACCCCTGAGGAGCTAGCCCCCAGATGCAGAGCCCCGTGCCTTACCTGCCACCGGAATCGATGGCCACTTCTGTCCCTGAGCCTCCCAGGGCGACCCCTGTCCTGACTTCTGACCCCTGTCCTGACTTCTGACCCCCACCGGTTATTTTCTGTCTCCTTTTGGGAACAGAATCCCTCAGTCTCATCTCGGCTTAAGGCCATGTCCATGCGAGTCATCTGTCCCCGAGCTCAGCAGGCCACAGCCCCTGGGCCTCACCCGCCAGCTGCTTCCGTCGCACCTGGGAGCTCACGGTAGATTTCGCATTTGTAAATGGTTGGGCAAAAAAAAAAAAAAAAAAGAATTTTCCATGGCATGTGAAAATGACGTTTGTGTCTACCAATAAAGCTTTATTGGAACGCTGTCCCGTGGGTGCCCTTCCAGGCTGGCCGGGACTCGCTTGGCACCACCAATGGAGACGGAGACTGGCCCGCGGAACTCGAAACACGTGCGCTCCGGACTTTCTAAGAAAGTGTGCTGGCCTGGTGCACAAAGCAGGGCTGGCAGAATGAGGCTCCCCCCAGTCCCTGTCACTTCCTGGTCTGACTGACGTCTGTTTATCTCGGCTCCTCTGGTTTTCTCGCTGGGAAGCACATGAACACAGCCTGGCAGCCCCCTCGGCCCCCTGGCCCACGGTGAGTGCGTGCGTCATCCTACATCCAGACGCTGGGCTGAGATGGCCCCTGGGGGACCACGGGCGTTGCCTGCAGGGCCACAGCGTGAGCGCAGGAGGCCCCCGAGGAGGCGCCTTCCTGCACCTTGTCAGCGCCGCTTGCACACAGGGCCCTGCGTCTGGCTCTGGCGTGGCCCTTCTCCACTTGCCGCCCCACCTCTGCGGGCACCGCCGCCCACGGCCCCGGGAGCAGGCGGGCAGGATGCTCTGGGAGCCCCTGGGCGTCCAGGTTCTGTTGGCACTGGCTGGGAAAGGGACTTCACGTGCCTTCTGGAGCCCGTCACAGAGTCACATCAGCAGGGCCTCCCGCCGCCCGCCTGGCCAGCACTGAGGTCTGGCCGTGTCGGGCGCCTGTCCTCGGGCTCTGCCCCGTGCAGTGAGCAGACTCCAGGGCTGTCGCCGGAGAAGGCGGCTGGCAGTGGTCGCGGTATTTCTTTTGGATGAAGTTTGGATGACGTGCTGGAAGGGCTGGTGGCCTCGAGACCCCGTGGCAGCCGAAATCTGCTGTACTTGACGCTCTCTCGAGACGCTTCGGGTTTTAGTTTTTCAAACAGGGCCGCTGAGCCGCAGCGCTCCCTGGGTTCTGAGCCCAGGGTCTGGGATCCTAGGTGTGAGACGCTGGACCCTGGATTCTGTAAGGTCCCCCCTGCAGCTCGATTGTTTGTTGACTAAACGTTATTCCTTGGGACCTTTTACAAAGGTGTGTGTGTGCACGTGTGTGTGTGTGCGTGTGTGTGTGTGTGCGTGTGTGCACGTGTGTTCTAGGGCGTCGTCCTTATCAAGACTGCTCTCTGGATGCCTTAACATGGCCTCATTGAAATCCAGGCCTAACGTGCTCTCAGACAACCAATGAGCAAATGTGTAAACAAACCAACAAACCAACAGCTCCTAGATTTCCCACCTAGGGCTCTTCCGGGCCTCATTCAGAAATCAGGGAGATGGGTTGAAATTTCACCTCTGCAAGCTCCTCACATAGAAAGCTAACCCCAGAGAACCCTCCTACATCACCCTTAGGTCAGAGAAGAAATCAGGTCGGGCATTGCAGATCACTCCGTGTTTAATGGAAACGAGAATCCCCCGTAGGACCCGAGAGGTAAGGCCAATGCTGGGCCCAGAGGCCAATTGATAGCCTGTTTCGAAGGCACTTTAGCTTTGGGTATTCCACAGGGAAGACCGAAGGGATTAACAGGCCCATTTTGATTTGTTAAAAAGATCATTGAGAATTTTAAAAAGGCAGGAATCTGTGAAGCAGGAAGCAAACAGGGCCGTATGGACCCATGAAATCCTTCGTGAGCCAATAGTGCAGAGTATCGGTGCAGCTCCTCTTGGGGTGAGAGTCTGTGAATAGCTGCGTGTCCCCTCCCTCCAGCCGTGGCCCGTGCTTCTGCTATGGTGACTACAGTCCAGGGACCCGTGGGTAGCAGGAGAGGCCACAAGTTTCATGCTGTGGGGACAGGTGGGCTCCTGCCTTGCTGTCTTTAGGATGGCTGAGGGATTCTGTCCCCGTGTGCGCGCACCTGGGGCCGCCTGAGCCCTGGTCGCACATCTGTCTTCCTCCCAGCTGGGACCTGGGCACGGGATCATCTCCCACCTCCCCTCTACAGGGCCCTCAGGTGTGCCCCGCCCTGCCCTCTGTCTGGGGGCCACTCTTTCTGCCCTTAGTAGGACCCCCTTTCCCACCAGAGCCGGCTGTGGGTCCATTGACCTCCCTGGGGTCTTCCCTGTGCATGAGCAGCACTTAGTAGGTGCTCATGAAGTGGCGCTCAGATGAGGAAGGGCCCGAAGCGCAGGACTGTGGAGCCCACTTCAGGAATGACGTTCTAAGACCAGGGGCCAAAGATTCTTCTCGCTTTCCCGTCAGCCGCTCAGCCTTACGGACGGTACCTTTTCAGTTTATTCTTTGTTCCTGTGGATGAGGGTACGTAAGAGCAGGAGCAGCTGCCTTTATTAAGCCTCGACTGCGTGCCAAGCGTTTTGTGTTTTACGCTACCCGCGCCCTGTGTTGTGGGCATTGTCGAAATCGCTGTCTTGTGCATAGAGGAAGTGAGGCACAGGGAGGGGAAGTTACTGCCCCAAGATTGCCCAGCTGGTGAGGGACAGATCTGCAGTCTCACCCGGCCTGGCACAGAACCCCTGCTCTTCTTCACCAGCACATCACCCGATGCTGAGTCGTCTCGGTGGAATTCAGGATCAGCTGGATCTGGGTGAATCAGGGAGGGCCCCTCTCCCAGCGGCTGGCCCCGCCCCTTCCCTCTTGCCTCCTCTTTGGCTAAAGGTCTGACGGACTCACAACCCACCTGAGGATTCTTGTCCCCTTGCACCTGGGGCCGCCTGAGCCCTGGCCACACATCTGTCTTCCTCCCAGCTGGGACCTGGGCACGGGATCATTTCAGGGCCTCCTGTTCTCCATGCCTAGGTGATCACCCGGGCTGGGCTCCTGCAGACAGGGAGGTAGGGAGGTCCCCTGCTGCAGTCAGAGCCTTCTCCCTGGATGGGGCTGCAGACTAGGGTGCACCTCCACAGGGCAGACTCAGGGGGCCTTTGTGGCAGGAGAGAGTGGCTGGTCCTGCCCCTTGCCAGCTGTGTGACTTTAGGCAAGTTAGGCAGTCTCTGTGCCTCAGCTTCTTCATCTGCAAAATGGGGAGGACCACTGTGCCTGAGTCAGAGGGTGGTGGGAGGAAGGAGCAGATCGATGTACACAGACCACTTAGTGCAGGGCCCACCCCGCGCACGTATTAAGCACCATTAAGCGTGTACTATTATCATCAGTGCCGGTCCTGGCAGGAGGAGGAGGAAGAGGACTGGACAAGGGGAAGTTGGGGACTGGCACTGCCACTTGCCCCCCTTCCTCCCTCTGGAAAGAGTGGGTGGCCCTGGATTCTGTTCCCCGCTGAGCCCTGCATGGCTGTGCAACCTCCACTCGGTCACATGGCGTCTCTGTACCCATTTTCTCACCTAAAAGCTTATCAGTCGTTGTAATAATGCTGATAAGGATAACTGGCCTCACGGGAAGAGGCACTTTTTTCTTTTTAACTTAGTGAATAATATTCCTAAAACCTGGGATGAGTTTTGCAATTGAAGTGTGTGTTTGCCGAATCTCCCGGGGCACGCCCTGGGGCCCCAGAACTTACGGGACCGGTGATGCGTCCCCCACGGGACAGATCTTGGCATTCAGGAGAGGCCACAGTGTCCGGGACGAGCCCGGAGGGTACTGAGGTGCCGACCCCCCCTGCAGCCCGGGCTGGGGGGTTCTTGGGGTGCCCCCACTCACAGATGTGGGCTCGCGGGGGGTCTGCCGGTCCAAGCTGCAGAGCTGTCCTCAGCCCCCCCCAGGCCCAACGCTGGGCCTGAGTCTTGCCCAGAGTGTGGAGGAGCGTCCCCGGCTCCCCCCACCCCGGGACGTGGGAACGAGTTCCTGGGGACAAGCCTCAGTTCTCCCAGCTACTGGTGGTCTCAGGAACCCCGCCAAGTTCCCAGCGCCTTTGGCCGTGAACTTGGCCGAGCGACAGCCTTCTGGGCCAGTCCCCAGACCTGCGCCTCCCAGCACCCCAGGTCCTGGAGCCTTTGAGAAAACAGCATCCCCAGCCTGGTGGAGGGTCTGGGGGGCTCAGCCGTGTTCCCGGCTGGACTTGCTGAGGCCAGACGCTCTGTCCCGGGGAGTCACCAAGCTTGGCTATGGCCGCTGACGGGGACATGGCTCTGGCCGCCCCCTGCTCTGAGCTGGTGGCCTCTGCCGGGGTTGGGGTGGCCTGTCCCCCACGGAGGGCTGGTGACGCTCGGTGCTGAGCGGGGGTCCCTGAGCCGTCTGCGGTCCTGAGCGTCTCCCTGAGACCCTGCCGCGGCCCTCGGGGACGGTTGGCCCCCTTTGTTTCTGGAACCCTCGCAGCTCAGCCTGGGGCCTGGGAACCCGGGGCCTGGCTGGATCCCAGGTCCACCCCTTGCTGCTCCCGCAAGATGGGACCAGGACATCCCCCCTGGGCCTCAGCGTCCCACCTGTGAGTGGGTGGCCATCGTCCCTACTTTGAAAGGTCGCCGGGAAGATGAAGTTAATATTTAAACCGAGACCCGGGGCTGGGGCTGGGCGGCCTGGCCCGTGGGGGGCCCCGGTAATGGACGTGAGTGCGTCCAGACGGGACCAAGCCCCCTGGTGCCTGCGAGTCCTCTCAGCGGCCCGCGGGGAAGGCAGGCTGGGCCCCTAGGGGCAGAGGAGGGACATGGCCCTCGTGAAGTCACACAGCTGGTTTCGGGGGGTGCACTCTCCTTAGTGGAAACACTTGGGCTCGGGTCCTGGGGCCATGGAGACATTGGGACCCTGTGCCCAGCTCCCGTGGGCTCTCTGGAGCCTCCTGGCCCCACGGGCCAGTGAGATGACCCTGCCTGCCCCGCCGGGTGCCCGTCATTGACTCCTCAGTGATGGACGCTTCAGCAGCTACGTGTGCGGATGCTCCGGAGCTGGGGTGGACCGGCGTTTTCTACAGAGGGACAGAGAATCCATCTTTTAGATTTTGCAGTTCAGTCTCTGTGGGGCTGGGAGGTCTGCGTGTGTGTGTGTGTCGGGGGGGGGGGGGTGCTCCCAAGTGCTTTTATATGAGTTAGAAAAAAGCGTCCACTCCAGCAGGAAGCCCGGGTTGACCCACAAAGTCTGTGCAGAGAAAAGTTAGCCTTCCCTCTGAACGGCTCAGTCCTGACTGGAGAACAGCTGGATGAGCAGGTACCTTTGTGCAGTGCCCAACCAGCACAACTGCCCATGGTGGCCCTGTGCACGATGTCACCTCTATCAAATAGCAGGGAGTTGCTTTCTCTAGGTAACTTGGCCTCCAAGCCTGCCTGTCCTGCCTGTCATTGGCATAAACATTCAAGCATCTCTTAAGAGGCTGACATTGAGCAAGACATCACCATGAGGCCTGGCACCTCCCAGAGAGCCTTCCTGATGCTGGTGTCCAGCCTGCATCAGTGCCCCCCCCCCCTTTATAAACACTGTTTTCTTGGGTCCCTTCTGCTGCAGAAGTGTGCCCTGGAGAACAGGCATTTGTGTTCCTTGCGGAGGCACCAAAGAGAGCCGGGCGAGCAAACTGTGAGCAGCTGTTTCTCTGCTGGGGACGGGGACAGACAATGAGGCCTGCAGGGTATTCATCAGCCGCCTTTGCTGAGGCCTGGGGAGCCTCCACACTGGGGCCAAGGCTGGGACTCCCTCACCAGCAAGGGGAAGAGCCACGGAGCCCGTGCCCTGTGCAGAGACCCTCAGGCAGGTCTGGGCAGGGCTCCCGCGGTCCAGGAACCCTGGGAGAGCCTGGGTCGGAGAGAGGCCTCCAGCTCTTCACCACAGGAGCAGTGGACGCCATTCTCAAATGCTACCTATTGAGCACCCTCTGTATGCCTGGCTCTCCCCGGGCCTCCACAAGGAGAGGACACTGATTCAGAGTCCAGGGCCCAGGGTCACAATCTCCTCCATCATTTGACCGCCCGTGACCCTGGCCAAGGGCCTGGGCCCCTCCGAGCCTCTGTGTCCTGGTGGAAGGTCCAGGCAGGCTCTGGACTCCTGTTTGCCACGGGTGGGCCTCGGGTCAGCCCTGGAGCCTGTCCCGTGGCAGGGTCCTGGGATCACCCAGGGCTGTGGCCACTGCATGCATCCCAGAGACCCTTTGCTGTGTGCCCCGGCGTAAGGTGAGCTGACGGCATGGGTCAGAAGTGTCCCTCCGATGATGAAATAGGTTCTGAGCTTACTGTGGGGGGCGGAAGAGGGACCGTGTGTTGAGAGACTTTTTATTTGTTCATGTTTGGGGATGAAGAGGGTCTTGTTTCACCCAGGGCGGTTTTCCTAAGTGAGGATAGGAGAGAGACTCGGTCTGCCCTGACCCAGTGCCCTGGACGCTGGACGGGCTTGGAGCCCAGGGCCTCCGGCCTCCCTGGGGCCTCCTCACTGGTCCCATCCAGCATCCTCCTGTCGGCCTCTTCTTGAGAGCTGCCTCCTTCCTTTGTGAAACTCACACCTTTGAGTGTGTGTGTGTGTGTGTGTGTGTGTGTGTGTGTGTGTTTGTGAATCTAATGCCTGACTCTCTGCTGGATCGACAAAGCCCCGGGGTCAGGGGCTAGTTTTATTACAGGTTGATCCTCCTGCCTCAGCCTCCTGAGTCTCTGAGATTAACTGTTTGGATCCTAGCCTCCTGGGAGGAGGTAGCTGCCACCTTCACACGCATTGCACAAGGGGTCGAGGTCCTCGCGGGACTGAGCTGGGAGGCACATCAGCTGTGGGGCTCCAGGGCTCCTGAATTCCACGGAAGGAATTCAGGGTGGGTGAACCCTTGTGTCGTCTTTGCTGAGGACGACCAAATGCCCCATAAGGTCCTATCTGATCTGGTCTGGGAAGAGGGCGGGGTCCTGGAGCCCCTCATTTTGGGGGAAGTGACCGGGATGCAGAGACGTGGGCGGGAAGGGAGCAGCCGGCAGGCAGCAGCAGAGGGTCCTGGGGAGCTGTGCTCTCTGGTCAGCAGTCCCTGGGGACCCTGCCCCCCAAGCTCACGGAGGATCCACGGCGGGGAACTCAGGATGAGGACCGGACACTGTCCCCAGCCCAGAGCGGCCAATGAGCCCACAGGGGCCTCCCCTGGTTAAAGTCGGTTTGTGGGAAGAAATGGGCTGGGCAGCCTTTTTGCTCCACTGAGACCTTCCACTGATTAGGAGGAGCCCACCACATGAGGAGGGGCCATTTACCTCTGTCAAAGGAGCATCCCATGTTAATCTCTTCCAGAGACACCCTCACAGTCACACCCAGGGTCCTGTTGGACCAAATATCTGAGCACCTTCTGGCTCAGCCAGTCAACAAGTAAAATTAACCACCGCCAATTGGGAGGGCCAAAAAAACCCACAACTTTATAACTTTTGATCCTTGGGTTCTGGCAGCCCTCTTTTGGCTCACGTGGGGAGTCTCACAGACGGCTGTATTGCGGTCCTCTTTTCCGTATGATCCTATCTTTATCCTTGTCCATTATCTGGCACTTACTGTTGCTGAGGATTTCCTGAGGGACACTTAATCTTGCTCATTATCTATTCTTCCGTTGCTACTTTGAGCACTTGATATTTAAAAAAAAAAAAAAAAGTACAAGACTCAGAAAAAAGGTTCAGGGATTTTGAAGGAAGGGGGGACTTGAGGAATTGAGCAAGGGTCACAAACTCCACCGCCCTTGGGGCCGGGTGGGTGGGAGCTGTGGAAGGAGCCCGGGTGGGGAACGGCTTGTCGCAGCCAGAACACAGAAGCGCCTCTGGGAGCCAGAGGTTCTTGGGCTCCGCTGCGTGTGGCTGGACGGGAACCAGGCCCAGGGTCATCTGCTCTTTATGTTTTAAAAGAAACCAGACATTTGCATTTTTAGCATAATCCCTGATGGATATTGGCAACGGATTCCATTTTTTTCTTCTTGTTCAATGCCATGTCTGCACTAAACAAAACACTTCTCTGTGTGGATTTATCCTTTGAACCTTGCTGTCCCTGCTCATGAATGAAGTAGTGAGAGTGATAATAACAAATCAATAATAATAATTTTACCAAAATGTGTAATATTTATTTGTTTTGCTGTGCGCCTGGCGTGATTCCCCGTCCCTAGCTGTGCCATCTCCTGCAGTCTTGAGAAGCCAGGGGGGCCTGGGGGAGCCCAATTCACAAGGGAGGGCAAATGCCACGCCCACGACCGATGCCACGCCCACGGCCACGCCCACGGTTGCCCCACCAACAGCCACGCCCACACTTGTCCTCAGGCCCAAAGCTACGGCCACGCCCACACAGCTACTCCCTGCAACCCACAGCCACGCCCATGCGTACTGCCACGCCCATACCCTCACAGCCCCGCCCATTGCCACGCCCACGCTCCACAGGCCACTGCCATGCCCATAGGCCCCGCCCATAGCCACGCCCACACGCCCCCCCGCCCGTTGCCACGCCCACAGCCGCACCACCACACCTACACACAGCCTGCCCACTGCCCTGCCCACAGCCCCTGTCACGCCCTTGCCCACACTGTCCTGGCCACCGGCCCGCCCATATCCGCGTGCTAGCACCTGTTGGAGCTGGGCCTTTTCTCCTTCCGCTGTCTCTACCACGCGGATTCTGATTGCCCTGATCCGGAAGGGTGGGGCAGGGTGGGACCTGGGACCCACCCACGCTGAGCCCCGGAGTGTCCCCGCCTGGGTTGTTGCAGATCATAGCAGAGAGCAGCGAGCCTAGAGGGTAACATGCAGGAAGCCGGGTTTTACGGGGCAGCCACAGACCATGCTGGCCCTAGCCGCTTAAATATAAGTGCACCTGACCCTCCCGTGGACACCACCCGTGGACCCTAGCATCCTGGTTCGACTTCCAGATGCACAGCCCGTGGGGACAGAGGCAGGATTCAAACTTGGGTCCCGGGGGCTTAAGGCCTCCGAAAGCTCTTCTGGTCTCGGGGTTCACGCTGACCCTGTGAGTGACAGGCAGGGCCTCGGGCTCAGCATCTCTCCTGAACTTTTGTTTTCTAAATTTTCCGCAGTGAACATGTGTTTCTTTAATCAGAAAAGATAACAGAAGTCGTGGGTTCATTCTGCATTCAAGCTGGTGGCTAGAGCTGCGGTTGCGCCTCCTCCCTCCCTCCCTTCTTCCTCCTTCCCTTCTTCCTCCCTCCCCCTTTTCCTTCCCTCCCCCCCTTCCTTCCCTTTGCTCCCCACATTATTTTCTGGTTGCGGCGTGTGCCAACGCGTTTTTCTCTAGGGTAGAGTTGTGCATTTCTCTCTTAAATAATCTATTCAAGTAAACACAGCGTAACTAATAGCATGAGATATACACAGGTATGCCAAAAAAATATGAAGGGCTTTGGAGGGATGACTAATTTAGGATTTTCCCTTTCAGCCCTCAGACAAGAGGTGCCTGTTTCCCTGGGAATGGCTGGTTTTTAAAAATTTTTTATTATTCTTATTTTTCTCCTGGTTTCTGGTGAGGTTCTAGAGAGCAGGGAAACAGTTTCTCCGAGCCATCAGTCAGCTCTGATTGATGGATGGGGATGACAGGAAGATGGTTGGAGATGCTGAGGCTGTGCCTGGGTGAGGAGGCAGGTTCTGTGATCAGCTAGCCGTGCCTGGGGCGGATGCAGGAGGGAGAAGTGGCATCATGAGCCGCGTGTCTGCCATCGCTGAGCTGGACTGGTGCTTCACCCACCTTCAGTCTTGGCGATGACCACCACCACGTGGGAGCAGTAGCACCCTGCGGGTATGGAGTGCCCCGTTCATACCAGGCATCGTGCTAAAGAGACACATGTGCCATGTCTCATTTTATCCGTGTGACACCTGTTTGCGTTGGGGTCCACATAGTTTCCATTTCGTGGAGGAGAACACAGACACCTTGCGGGAGAGCGGCTAACACAAGACCGCCCAACAGGTGAGCCACTGAAGTGGGACATGGACCCAGGGCGCGTGACTCTCGATCCCCCACCGCCGGTGTCCACACTGCACGCCGGACACACAGCAGTCTCACAGGCCTGTTGAGCGTGTGTGAAACCGGGTCTCCACCCCGCAGTCACCTTGGCCGTGGACACTCTCAACAGTCTGTGTATCCGCGACATTGGTGTCCAGGGCGCTGGAGTCTTTTGGTGAAGCAAAGGAGTCGTGGTCACTCTGACTTATCACCCGATCACCAGATTGGGCCAAGAGGGGGATATGCAGGTACTGGGACCTGTCACCTGCCAAGCTGAAGCCAGAGGACAGCAGGGACTCATGGCTGTCTCTCCGCCCCTGCGGTTAGCTTCCCTCCCTGGCCCCCATCTGATTTCTGCTGAGATTCCAGAGTAACCCGTCATCTCCTTGGTTATTCCATTTCTATGACCATGAAGGACCCCCCCCCCCCCCCCCCCCCCGCCAATCATTTTGGAAGCCTGCGCCCTTCCTCTTACACGGTGGACAGGTCTCCCCTGGTTCTGTTCATTCAGTCCTTTTCTCTGAGTGTTCTTTTGGCATCTGGTGAGTGAGGGTTTTCCCTCCTGAGAGTTTGTAATTTTGGTTCCAGTGCAGACCTCAAGAATTCGGTTGCAAGTGTGCGTGGGGTCCATGGCGACAGCTGCTGCACCAGCCAGTGACCAGCCCTTAGCCCCTTTGCTGCGGACATCCCAAAGCCTGATTGGGCCCTGGGGGAGATGATGTTAGAGTCCAGGAAAGTGAATTTCACTGCGTTCTTCACAAACTCATCAGATTTGCATTTTGCACACTTTTGAAAGGTCCCCCTGCCTCCAGGAACGACTCTTCTGTAAATGGCGCGTGGAGCTGGTCCTCGGAAGGGGCCCTCCGATGCCCCTTTCTCCCTCTTCTCCCATCCTAGGTGACAGTTCCCTGGGAAGCAGGCTGCTCCCCCGCCCCCCCGTTGTGCCTGGGGGCATTTGCCAGGCTGGTGCTCTCAGAGTACCCTTCCAAGGGCTGCAGTAAGGATTAAAGCACATGCCAGGCAGATGTGGGTGACATCGTGCACACTGGCTTCACGGGGGACGGTTTCCTGGACCGGCTCCAGGAAACATGTGGTACAGATCAAGATCGCCTGTCCCCAGATGCCTTCTTGGTTTCTGCGGAGCCAAATATGATTAGAGACAGAGGATGCTGGGTTTGGAGAGCGGGTTTCTGTGGCCACATGTGGGCATCCAGACCTGGGGAATGCCATTAGAGTGGCATCAGGCTGCCCCTATACCCCCGCATGGGCCAGAGGGCTCCAGATCGCCAGCCCCCCGCCCCCGGCCCCGGCCCCGTGTCTAAGATGTTGGGATTTGGGCAAGCAGGCTTATTTGTCTCTTTTCTTGGCATCATCTTCCGTGTCCTTGCACAGAATGTTTCAAGATGTCATCTAAGGACTGCGATCCCTCCCAGAGAAGGGCCACGTTCAGAGCTGGCCCTTCTCCGCTCAGCGCTCCGCTCTGTACGAGGCGACCCGTACTCTTTGCCTGCCACGAAGGGATCTTGTGAGGATTAAATGAGATAATGCGGGAGGATTATCTAGCCTGGGCCCGGCCCCCCGCCCTGGAAGCACACAAGAAGGTCGGCTCCCACAGTTATCAGCAGCCGTTCTGCACGCACGCAGGGCCTTCTCCCCGGGAGCGCGTGTGTGACGGAGGGAGGGAGGTGGTCTGGCTCGCTCTCCTCCCTGTGTCACCAGGCAGTTGGACAGACCCTGCTCTCTGCCTTGGGAGCTCAACGGGGATGCTAGCTCCTCAGGGGAGACAGCAAGGGAGGCTTACGCTGTATTTCTGAACTGTCACATAGTTCTCCAGTGTACCTCTCTCTCTTTCTCTTTTTTGGTATTGGGGACTGAACCCAGGGCTGCTTAACCCCTGAGTCACATTCCCAAGCCCTTTTAATTTTTTTATTTCGACACAGTTTCTTAGGCCTTTGCCAAGTTGCTGAGGCTGACTTTGGTCCTCCAGCCTCAGCCTCCCGAGTCCCTGGGATGAGAGGTGTGTGCCACCACCCTGGCCTCCGGTATATCTCATTTAATCATCATGTATTGAGGCCATGTCTCAGCCCTCCTGTCCACTGGAAGTCACCTCCTCTCTGCAGTCCTATCCCCGACTCCAGGAAACTCCCCAGGGCCCATCTCTGCTTTCCATTTTTATAGAATGACCTTGTTCCTCGCCCACAGCTTAGAAGCTGAATGTGATGGCAGTAGCTTTAAGTAAAATCATCAACTTCCACTTGGCAAACCTGGCGTGTTCCCTACTCTACGCGGGCCACCAGGCCTGGAGACTTGGGCATTCCGAGCTCACAGCTGCAGAACACTTTGAAGGTCAAGGTGCTGCAGGGGTTTGAGACTCTGGGGCCACACAGCCTGGGTTTGCATCCCTCCACCTCTTCCTGTCTGTGTGAGCTCAGGCAAGTGGCTGTACCTCTCTGAGCCTCCATGTCCTGATTTCTGAGATGGAAGGAAGTGAAGTCATGCGCGTCTCTGGCTTCCTGTGGAACACAGAAGTCATCCCAGAGGTGCACAGGGTGGGTCCAGCCGCTCACAGGCAGGGAGGGAAATGGAGTCAGTGAGAGATGGTCAGGCCCTGGCCAGAGGACACTGGGCTTTGAGTGCACTGGACGCCCTCCTGCCTAGGCTGGACACTGGCACCTAGTAGGGCCTTTGTAAATGCTGGCGGAGTGAATCGTGAAGACTCCTGGGGTCCCGTCCTGTAGGGCCGTTGACCTCCCCAGCTCTGAGGTTGGACTTGGTTGCGCCGACCCACAGCCGCCTGCCGTCGGGGCAGGACTGGCACAGCCCGGGCCCGGGCCCTGTGGCTGCCTCCTCCTCAGAAGCTGCTGCTTCCTCTTTTAAAACTTTCTTTGCGGTAGAGAAGGCGTTGAGGGCCGGGCTCTGCGGGGACGGTGCCTTGGAATGGAAGTTTCTAGAAGGTCAGGGATGGTTCCCTGAGCTGGGCCTGGGCTTCTGGGGGCGCCCCTCTGGCCCTGCCCTCCCTTCCACTCCGGGGTCTGTGTGGCAAGTCGGCGTCGGTGACTCTGGTGCGTCACTCCAGGGCAGGTCCCAGGGGCTCAGGTGTCCTCAGCCCTCGAGTTGGGCCCCTGCCTCAGGTCAGGTGGCGCCAGGCTGGACGCTGAGCGTCTTCCCCAGAGGGATCCCAGGGCCTCCCTGGCTGCCTGCTGTGGGGACAGCAGCTGGGACAGACCCAGGCCACGCAGCGCTGAGCACCTACTGTGTGCTGCCAGGGCTCGGGCAGCCCATTCATCTGCATAAATAGCCACGTGGGCGTCACCAGGTCACCAATTCCATTTTATAAGATGATTAACCCCAGGGCTCCAGAGAACCCGCTTCCGTAGGGTCCCTAACCCAGATCTTTTGTGTCCCCCCCCCCCCGGTTTTCTTCCTTCTGAATCTCCCTCTTGATGATGCCTTTGTTTTCAGAAAGTGAAGAAATGCACTTACTGCTGGACACTTAATATTGGAAAGCACGGTGGATGGGCCTCCGATGGCCAGAAAGAAAGGGGGGGGGTCTTGGAAGGGAATCCCTGGAGCCTGGGGACTGTGATGACACACTGTCACCTCTCCTTTGAGGCTGGGACCTGCCTCGTTCCAGGATGTGCCCAGAATCACGTTCACCCGAACACCGCTTGACATTGACGGTGACGGAGACAGTCCACCCCAGCTGGGGCCCGGGAGCAGGAGGAGGGCTTCGAGCCAGGGCAGGCCTCCGCAGGACTGTCCACTTCGATAAAGCCCCAGCTTAGAAAACCCCAAACACGCTGAAGAGGAGACTGTGATGGGATTTACGCCGTGCTCTGTGAAGGGCGGCCCCGGCCCCATAAATACATGTCCGAAATCCAGTCTGCCAAATGGAATGTTAAGGGCCCCAAATGGATTTCTCAAAAGGACCGGAGCTAAGACGTCGTTTGCTGGCCCTTGATAAGCTCAGCCGCGCTTGCCCTGGGAGAGACGGGGGAAAGAGAGAGAGCAAGAGAGAGAGAAAAGAAACGGAGTTCAGATTTTACTGTATTCGCCAGTATCTTAAGATATTTTCTTTCTTCAATGAAAAGGGAGGACGAGATTATCAGGCCTCTGGGTGTGAAGCTGGTTCTCATCTAGACACCTCTGCGGGGACAAAGGGATGCTGTCACCCACCAGCTGGAGCTCAGTCCAGGCTCCGGCTCTAGCTGGTGGGCATGGCCACCCAGCCAGCCCCTGAGAACCAGGGCTGCTGTCCTTCCCCGGGGCCCAGCCCCCAGTTCTTCCCTGGACTTGGAGCGGTCGGCCACCCGCCAGTGTGCCTGTGGGTGGTGGGGCTGCCTGAGGGCTCCTCCCGATCCTGCCTGGGGCCTGGGGGCTTCTGTGCTTTCCCACCGGCTGCAGATACTGTTCTTCCGATGGAAGGGCCTTTGTGACAGGTCCCGGTGCCTTTGGATTCTCTTGGCCCCCCTTCGAAGCCAGCTGAAGCCCAGTCCTCAGGGTTTCTATTTACTTCCAGGCACCGGGAGGGACTTCCGGCTTCAGAGAGTCCCCTCCAGAGTGTCCACAGGCTTCCCAAAGCGTGCCACCCTGGAGAGCTTGGCTCTCAGCGAGGCAGGTTCCAGTGCCGCCCACGGTCAGGCCTCTGTCCCCTGGACCCTCCCTCTTGCTTCCCCTGGGGGTCAGGCCTTCACAAGCCGGAGGCTGGGACTGGACCGGGGCTCAAGCCAGCAGGTCTTGGAGGCACCTTTGAGGGCCATGTCCTCCGCCCTCCTGGTGCCCTGATGGAGCCAGCATCACTGTCACAGTCACGGCTGGGCCCCGTGGATGACACAGTTATCTCCAGAGGACTTGCTGTGGACCGGCCACCTGTCTTTCCGGGTGTTGCGCTCGGGCCTCCTGAGTTACCTAAGAGCTGGGGGAAGTGAAATGTGAAAAGGAAAAAGCAATGGAAACCTTTCATTTTTTTTCCCCCTGAAAAACTATAATAGCAAATTTATGGATTTGAACATGAAAAAAAATTATATATTTCAGTAACAAAAATTCATACCTTT
Source organism: Ictidomys tridecemlineatus (assembly GCF_052094955.1). Classification (NCBI taxonomy): domain Eukaryota; kingdom Metazoa; phylum Chordata; class Mammalia; order Rodentia; family Sciuridae; genus Ictidomys; species Ictidomys tridecemlineatus. The sequence continues at coordinate 140,292,244 of NC_135486.1, forward strand.
TAAGGGTTCTTTCTATCCAGGGAAGGTCAGCGGATCGATGGAGCTGTGGAACCATCTCCGTAATCTAGTTTTAGATTCCCTGTGTGTGCTGGAGTCACTCCCCAGACCCCCGGTCACCTGCTGTGGGTGAAGGTCCTGTTCTGGACCTTGCATATAAATGGAAGCACATACGGCTCCTTTGTGTCTGGCTCCTCTCACTTAGCGTGATGTTTGTCGGTCGGGGCACATCCCACTGTCAGGGTGCGCCATATTGGATTGATCCAGTCACCATTGGATGGATGCTTGGGCTGTCCATTTTCTGGCTTCCGTGAGCCTATGCACAGGACTTTATGCATGGAACGGACTTCGTTTCTCTTGGGTGTGTTCCAGGGACGGGACTTATCGGGTCACATGGCAAATGTATATAGAACTTTTTTTTTTAAAAAAAATCATCACACTGTTTTCCAAAGTGGCGATATCATTCCACCGACAGTGAATAAAGTGGGACCTTCCATTTTTGATCCTCCCATAAGCTGAACGGTGAAGACATTTACTAGAGACTTCTGCATGTGAAATCCAAAGATGGGCCCCTGCCCGTGGGAAACAGTCCCTTGTGAGCTTCCCGGGGACACCCTGCAAGAGCCCCAACTTCGGTTCCGTCGTGAGCTTCCCGAGCATGCTCCAGAGCTCTCTGACCCACAGGGATCTGGACCGGGGCTCCTTCTCCACCCCGATGGCTGGTCTCGCCAGCCACACTCCCCTGCGGTCTGTCACATTCCAGAGAGGATTCACTTTTACCACAAGTGCCCTGGGTCACACTGTTGCTAATTTAGAACTTTACTGGACAATGTGATTTACCCTCCGCGGCCGGCCTTCAGATGGATTCATTACCTGCATTGATTGCTCTCTGTTGCTGTTCTCCGCTTGCCAGCCAATGCACAGCCGTGCTTAAAAAACCGGGTAGCGTTTTTTGCCTTCTGATAATGACGGTGAACTAACTCCCTCCTCCATCGCCAATGACATGGTATTCCACTTTCTGAAGATGGGGCTTAAATTGCATAACTCCTTTTCCATGGTGATGAGAAAATAAATTACTTTTCTCTATTGCTCTTCGGCTAAGTGCTTCTTCAATCGGGGTTTGGGTAGGTTTAGAAACTTTTTAGGTCTTTTTCCTGCTTCTTTTCTTTCTTCCATGTTTTCTCTGGACACTCCAGGTGAGCTCCTTGGACCCGCGGCCTGGGCATCCTGCGAGAGCTCGTTAGCGATGCCCAAGCTCAGGCCCCGCCCCAGACCTGCCAACCAGCCTGCGCTTTAACAAGACCCCGGGGTGCCGTACCTACACGCGGAAGTCTGAGGCGCTCTGCCTGAACCCGGGGCAGCAGACTGAGCTCCCCAGGGCCACCTCTAGCCAGCTGCCTGTTTTTACAAATGAAGTTTTACGGGACCCCAGCCACGCCCTTCAGTCTCTCGGTTTTCTGTGGCTACCCGGCCCTGCAGATGCCACAGGGACCTCACGGCCTGCGGAGCCCAGAGTGACACTGCTGTAGCTTGGTGGCAAACATCTGCCCGCCTCTGCTCTGGAGGTGCCTTTGTTTCTGTTTACCTAGATATCTTCGTGGGTTTCATTGATCAGCTTTTTTCTTCTTGAACTCTGCCCATTTATTGCCCTAGACTCTGGCTCCTTCCACTCTCTCTCTCTCTTTTTTTTTTTTATCTTGTCAATCAATAATCCGGGAGAGCGAGGAGGTGCACAGCATTAACGCCGTGGGCGGTATTAGGAGTAATCTGGGATATTCGGGGTGTGGGAGGATGCGCTTCAGGTCACCCGCAGGTACTGCGGCTATGTTTGGTAAAGGGCCCTGAGCCACCTCGGATTCCGTTTTTTTCCAGGAGGGTCCTGGGACCAGGGGTGACGGAGCCTGGGTGTGACTCTGTCTGCATCTCTCCAGCCAATCATGGGAACTGGCCACGTGCCTGCGGAAGCCAGGAAACCCCCTGTCTGCCACCTGCTAGCTGGAGACCCAGGGAAGCTGGGCCCCGTCCCAAGGCCTGGGGACCAGGGGCCAATGCTGTCATTCCCAGTGCAGGGCTGGGGAAGGTGGCTGGGAAAGGCAGAGTCCCAGGTCCTACCCTGTCACACCGGGGAGGGCCACCCACATTACTGAGCCCCCCTCCCTGCTCACCTCCCAGACACACTCAGAGATGGGGTTTCATTGGGCCCCCAGCCCCCCCCAGCACCCAGTACCCCCCCCCTCCCAGCACCCAGTTGTATTTTGCACTGGGCCCCGTGACGATGGGAACAGAAGCCGAGTTCTCGTGGCCTCCACTCGGCCTACGGTCATTGTCCCATGGATTGTCCCACGCGGTGACTCTGTGGCTGCTGTTCTTCTTGTCACCAACCCAGCAGGTCTGGTGGCTGTCTTCCTGTCCCCTGGCTTTGCTCGTGCCGAGGGAGGGGGGAAAGGCCACTCTGTAATGATTTCTTGAATGAAGCTCTCAGAGAGGAGGGCAGAGGGGGTTTCCAAGTGAATTTGGGATCCGGGGCCGTCGGTGACGGTTTTGATCCTCACGACGTGCTGGTAATTGCTTTCAGGTGGCGGCGCGTTGCCCTTTCCTCCTGCAGAGTCAAAGCGAGAGGTGGCGCTTTTCTAAGAGGGATGCTCCCCGAAAACACGGGGGTTCCTGTCTCCCGGGAGGTTGCAGGTCCCCAGGGGCTTCTGGGCCAGCTGGCGGGGACCACGGGTCACTCTGGAAGCTTCCGATTGCACCACTTCTCCCTGGTCTCTGCAGGGAGGGACTGCAGCCAGTGACCCCGCAGGTAGCTGATTGAGTCTGAAATAGCTGCCTCCCTGCCCAGCAGGGACCGGAGCAGGGAACATTGGCTGCCATGCCTTTCCTCCTCCTCTTGGAGAGATTGTTAATCAGGAGCCTCCTGCAAACAAACAAACAAAAAAAAAATAGAAAGTCAAAAACGAGACCTGGTTTGCTGGAACGGACGGATGGAAAACCACCACCCTGCCAAGCGGTGCCCAAAGGCCCCCGGGTAGCAAGAGGACCTCGGGGTGACCGGTGGGGGGCTGCCCAGGTCTCAGATGCTCAGATGCATCACAGCAGGAGATACTTCCAGAACTTGGTGAGAGGTCAAAGGACACCTTCTGTACACACTGATGACTGCATTTAATTATGCCTCTGCCATCGCAGCCCAGGCTATTCACTGAGCAGGTGCCTGCGAGCGCGGGACGGGGGCCAAATCCCATCCATCCCTGAACTCTTCCCGAAGCCCCGCGAGACCCGCTTCATTTCACAAAGGAGGAGTCCCCGGTTCTCGGGGTTCCCTGGGCCAGGAGCACCAGCTGAGAAGTGGCAGAGCCAGGCTGCAATTCTGTCCCACCCCAGAGCAGGGGCTGGGACCGTGCCCCCAAGCTGCCCTGGCTGTCCCCCTTGAAGATGACCAGGGACCCACGCAGCACTAGGGCGCCGGGAGCTGACCGTGGGTTGGAAGGAACAGGGTTCCGCCAGCTTTGGGGTCTCACGATCCTCTCCCGGAGCGCAGCTGTCACGATTCCAGGTGGAAGACAGGTGAACGTTTCAAAAAAATGTCTTCATTGTGTTTGAAGGAAATGTGTATTGCTGGTCTATTAAACCTGTGATTTCAAAGTGAACTCGCAGTTCTCTTCCAAGCACGAAGGTAAGAAAGGAAACAGCGAGTCCTTTTAAATAAAAATAATGGTGTGGGTGAAGACGGGTGGGGCTTGCCGTGCAGCGATTCTGGAAGAAACCTCTTGCCTGAGCATGGGACGGCCCAGCGCAGGGATGGGGTGGGCCGGAGACACGTGAGCAGCCGAGCTGGGGGTGCTGGCCAGGAGACTTGGTTCTGGGAGGTTCTGTCAGCCCCTCCTCCTAAGGGGAGGTGTGTCACCAGTTGAGAAAACCGGGATACCTTCCCTGACTTTCAGGATCTTCCTGAGATTATGCGCAAGGAGCCCAGCACAGCCTGCGAGGCTCCACGTCATGGGGCCTAATCACACCCACCTTGCACCGCCCTTCTCTTTGACTCTGAGTTCTCCAAGCCTGAACCTGCCCCAGGGCCTTTGCACCCACTCTTCTTTCTTTCTGGAACTCTTGACCCCAGATATTTGCAGGACTAACACCTTCTTATTTTTCTGACCACCTTCTGAAAGTGACCTTCTCTGTCTACCCGATTTAAAGTCCCACTCCCTGTGCCAGACGTCTGCAGATGCTCCTATGAAGCGCCAGATAGCGATTATTTGAGGCACCCGGTGCCGTATGGTGTCTGTCGTAGCTACTCGGCTCTGCCATGGGTGCTCAAAAGTCTCCATCGACAATATGAAAACAGCGTCCCTGGCTGTGTTTCAGTATAACTTCATTTACAAAACCACTGCTCCGGGCCAGGGCCTCCTTCCCTCTCAGCCGCAGCCTTCAGCCCACCTAAGGCAACCTGTGTGCCCGACTCCGCCTCCTTGCAGTTGGGGGCACCCTCCAGGAGGCAGGGAGGCCCACTTCTCGTTTGGGGGCACCGGAGGCCTGGGGGGCAGGTCCACTCCGAGGACATTGATTCACCACGGGGGGGGGGGGGGGCACCAGGCCCTGGGGCTGCACTGCGCATGCGCTCCTTCCTCCCCTGGGCGGGGCCGCAGGGGCGGAGCTCGGGGTGACCCACCTGGAGGCCAGGAGCAGGTCGCTGGGAGAGGCCGGCTGGGAGCTGGGCACCCGCTGGGTTGGCCTCCTGAGACCCGTGAGCAGAGGGTCTTCCCTCGGGTCTGGCCGGGGGTCCCTTCTCGGGGACTGAGCGGTCGTGTCGCTGCCGGTCATCGGAGGGGAGCTGCCTGGTGACCCTGCAGCCGTGGGTCCAGGAGGTGGCCCCTTGGTCCTCAGCTGTGGAGATGCTCGGGGTGCGCATGGGGCTGCCTCCGCCCGCTCCGAGTCCATCAGGCCGCCATGGGGGGCTGAGCAGGTTGGGGAGCCCTGGGGAGATGGAGGGAGGGGGCCAGCCCTGTGTCCAGGAGGCGCCCAAATAAGAGAAACCTGGACCTGCACCGCTGGGGACGGCACCTCCTGTCCCCCCGGCCAGTCTGCAGGGATTTCCCTCCCACTGCAGGACCTTGGCCCAGCCCCAAAGCCAGGCCCAGGTAAGGGTGGAGGCAGGAGCCACAGAAGGGCCACGGGAGGGGGAAACAGGCCCTTATTTAGCACCTACTGTATGCATGGATGCTGTCAGCCCTGCACCCTGCCCTGCGCAGTGGTGTGTCCAGGTGCCTTGGTTCCTTGGTATTTCCAGTGTCTGCCTACCTCTCCCCCTGCAGTGGCTACTTAATAGTGTTCTTTTTTTAAAAAAATCGCTTTTATTTTTTAACAACACGACAGCGGAATGCATCACGGTTCTTATTACACATAGAGAACACAGTTTTTCATCTCTCTGTTTGTATTTAAATCTGTTCAGTTTTGACTTAGCCTGAACCTAAGCTATAGCATCCAGAAAACCACGCTGTTAATAAAGTCTGTTTTCTTCTCATATAGGTCAGTGTAAATACAGAGTTATTGAGTATAAATGCCCAAGGAGGGGAGGAAACAGAGGCCCAGAGAAGGCCAGCCACTGGCCCAAGGTCACACAGGAAATTGTAGAGTCTGGATTTGAGCGCAGCTCCTTTCTGGACCAAGTTGTATATGGGCAGCTTCTCAGAGGAAGGACGGGAGGAAGGATGTGCAGGCGTCCCTCAGGCTGGGTGGACAGATTCAAAGCTTACTAGAACACAGTGCTGAGGCCAGACTGGCCCTTTGTTGGAAGGAAGAGGCAGCTTGGGCCGTGTCATCCGGGTCCCCTTGTGCTTTGCTGAAGGACTTGCCTAGGCTGTGGGGATGGCTCCCGGGTGGTGCTGGCTTGGCACCGTGGCCTCTAGGCATCCCCCAAGCAGCGGGTCAGTAGTGACTCAGCCACCGTGACGGACCCCCAGCCGACCCCGGGGTGGGGCAGTGGTGGCCCAGCGCGGGGCAGGACTCCGTCCGGGGCTGGTGCGAGGCCTGCAGAGAGGAGCAGACCCACAGGTGGGTGACACCAAGCCCAGGTTAGGGCTTGCAGCTTGAGGACGGAGGGGCCCAGCACGGTCACCAGGGCAGCCCCGGGCAGGGGCCGCGTCTCCGTCTGGCTCTGCGGCTGCCAGGCTCTTGGCTCCTGATGTCCCAGCTCCGTGTCACTGCTGGTCTGTGTGGCCCTGCGGGGCCTGGGCACGGGACCCCGAGGAGTCACCCGGGTCAGTGCAGCCTGGCCAGGCCGGGGTGGGTGGGGAGTGCCCTGGCCGGCGTGCGCCCCTCCGGCCACCTGGCCTGCACAGGCCACGGGGATCTCCGAGCGGCCCTGAGGGCGGTCAGCCTTGTGTTTCGGTGAAAACTTTATGACTGTTGGCACGGCCTGTCGTGTGGGATAGGACGAGGTTTCCCTCTGTGGCCTCACGGAGGCCCTCGAAACAGTTGGGGGTTTTGGAGCCTGAGGGATGGTGAATTTTCAGACGAGGAAGGCGCCACCCAGTTTTGTTTTGTCCATGGTTTTGTGGAACAGGAGGCTGGGGGGGTCCTGCTGGGAGGGGAGCTGGGTCCTGCTGGGGGGTGAGCTGGGGGGTCCTGCGGAGAGTCTTGCCCGGGCTCGGCATGCTGTCAGCGAGCGCTGGCGGAGCCACTTCTAGAACAGCGTCCATCCCTGCCTGGTGCTTCTCTCCCCCTGAGCCCTCTGCCCCCAAGGGGCGTCTTGTCTTCCAGAGCCTCTTCCTCCTGCTTTGATGTCCCCACAGCTGGGGGACCTGGGGTGGTGACACCTTTTTGGTGGCTGGTCTCCAACAGGCTGGAAGGTGGAAGCTTCTGGAAACGTAAGGGTCACTCCCACTGGCCCCACGCTACTGCCCACGCAGGCCAAGGCCACACTGACTCTAGGGACTGCAGAACTGGCCCTGTGTGTCCACAGAGGAGCTGGCGAGGTCTTGCAGAAAAGCGGGTGGGATGGGAGATGCAGCCCAGCCATCTTGGCAGAACCCAGTCTGCGGCTCGGTGATGGCCAGGGGCTGCTGGAGCCTCCCAGTGACTCCTCCATCTTGGACTCTGTCTCCCTGGTATGGTTTGGCTCTGGATTGGGAATGTCCCTGAGGGTTCTTCTGTTGGGAGGTCACTGGAGTTGATGACATTGGAAAGGAGTAAGGTAGTTCTCGTGGGACCCCTGTAAGCTCTTGGGAGAAGGTTGTTATAAAAGAGCAGTCAGTGTTGGCAACGTGGAACGTTCAGAACCGTAAGCCAAATAGACCTTTTTCCCTTTGTCCAGTTACCCAGCCTCCGGTATTTCATGATAGTAACAGAAAACAGACTGATATACTCCCTTAAAAAGAATCACAAGAGGACACGCACAATGTCGTCTCTTAGAACCAAAATATAGGCCCGAATCCTAATTTCCCAGGGCTTCTTCATGGAGTCGTAATGTTTGACCTGAAAAGTTGCTCCAGGAAGGGAAACCAGCTTGTGAAGTGGAAATAATCCAGCGGGAGTCACAGCTGTGAGGGGGAAGATGTGCCCCTATTCGAGGGTCAAGCTCAACTGCCTGGGGTTTAGTGTGGGCCCAGAGACAAGGGGATCTGGCTCCACCAACTCCCCTTCCACCCTTGCATTTCAACCTGAAGAGTGTTTTATTGAGTCCACGAAGAAAAATCCCGTTGTTGAAACAGAGGACGATTCAGAGAGCAAATTGATGTTTTGGGTTGACTTTTGCTTGTAAGCCAAGCCCTGGGGTTATTATTGGACATTAGCCTCCTTTTAAACGTAGGATGCAACAAATAACAAGCACACACACACACACACACACACACACACACACACACAGTGGAATATTTGGTGCTCTCTTGGCTAAAAAAAAAAAAAGTCTGAATAATCCATCTCAATAATCACATTTAGGCTTTTGGATGGTGCAAAACTTTGCAAAGAACAATAGAGAGAGATGTTGCATATTAACTCTAACTGGAAAGGGGTTGCCTTGAGATCAAGTTCCCGATGTGAGCAGGCCTGGTTTGCCGCCTCCTCTCTGCCACTTCTTCACTGTCACCAGGAAGGTCATGGGTACCTACTCTGAGCCTCTGTTTTTCCACCTATAAAATGAAAGCAGGTCTACTTATTCTCCCCAATCCTGGGATTGTTCCAACTATAAAATGATGCAACCGTTTGTGTTTCTAAGTTGAAAACTTCTTTGTGTGCTGAGCCAGTATGGCTGATAATAATCAACCCAGCAAATTCCTGTTGCCAGAGACTCGACGTGACGAGAGGGCCGGGGTGAGGGCCGAGGTGCAGCTCCGCGGTGGAGCACTTGCCTAGCGTGAGGGAGGCCCTGGGTTCCATCCCCAGCGCTGCCAGGAGAAAATAAAAAATAAAAAATAAATCAGCCTTCACCATACCTTGCTGGCTCATTTAAAAGTTAAGTGCCTAGAGTCTATAATTATTTGAAAATGCAAAGTTTAAAAAATTAACTGTGTAATTCTGGCGTGAACGAAAGTTTGGGTAATAAGCCATAATTTAAGCCCTTGAGCATTCCACGTACCTAAACCCGGCGATATTGCCAGTTTGGGCCAACCTGGGCGGCGTGTTCCAAAATTGAAGGTTCGATAGTACAGAGTCAAGGCGTGAGCCACGGGACAGCGTTGCGCTGTGTTGAATCGACTTCACCCACTAGCTGAGCCCCGGTGTGGAAAGGGCTGTTTCATAGTCGTGGCAGGTCCTTCTCGTTCTAGTCCCCGTTAACTGATGAGCAGGGCTCCCGGGGGGGGGGGCTGTGAGGGGACCCCAGCCTGGAGCATGCTCAAGTTCAAGGGGACAGGTCTCACCCTCCTTCATCCGCTAGAAATCAATGTCCCAAGGGACTCATTGTTTCCCATAACGAAGTCTCTTTCTCCCTGACCTTTTTCTTGGTCCTGATCCACCCTGAGCTCTCAAAACACAGCCCCAAGAAGTTGTGGGAGAGGTGAAGGAAGCCGCAGCCCGTCCACCCCAGGGCCCAGTGCTGCCTCAGTGCTGCCTCGTCCACCAGGTTTCCAGACAGCGCGGTGGCTCCTAAGTTTAAGGACTGCTACAGCGTGCTCTCCACCCGGTGGACAACCCGGCCCCCGGGGCTGTTTTTGTAAATAAAGTTTTATTGGCACGTAGCCACGCCCACTTGTTCACATAAGGCCTCTTGCTACTTTCACCCTGCGAGGGCACGGTCACAACCTAGGCCCTGCCCTTGCCCTGCTGAACCCGACCAGGGCGCGAGGACAGGGGGGCAGGCGGTCTTTTTCTGGCTCCTCCTCATGGATCCCTGTTCCTGGCCGCAGCCCCAGCCCCCCGTCGGGGTTCCCTCTCCCCTCTGGGGCCTCCACTTTGAACGCATGCTCCTTTTCTTTCTTGCAGTACTGGGGACCAAAGGATGGCGGGCCTCGGCTGCCTGCTCGGCGAGCGCTTCACCACTGGGCTACGTCCCTGTGCCCCACACTTCCTAATTGACTTAGAGACAAGGTCTCCCTAAGTTGCTGAGGCTGGCCTTGAACATAGGATCCTCCTGCCTCAGCCTCCCTGGTGACTCACTCCACTGCACCGGCTCCTTCCTAGTTCTGATCTGCAGCTCTCCGCTGAACCCCGAAGGTCCCCTTTGTGACGGTCTCTCCCTCTGGCCTGTGAAGACTTGGCTGTGGCTGTGTTGCCAGGGCACAGTTGTCAATTCTCAGCCGGCGTCCCCCTGGGCAGGCGCTCCCTGTGAGCTACACGTGTTGAACTGAGAGGATAAGAAACGGGGGGAGTGGTCGGTCGAATCCTGGGTCGAGTTTGGGGGATCAAATCCGGGCTGCTTGCACCAATTCCTAGCTTGGCAGTTCGGGAAACCTGCTCGACCTCTCTGAGCCTCGGTTTTCTTGTCTGTAAAGGGGGGTGGTGAGGTCTGACCCTGTGTGCGTGGCCCCGTGAGGGCCCCAGCTGGGGGCTGCTGCGTGCTGGGCAACGCCGGGTGGAGGTGTCGTCCTGGGGACGCTCCCCCACGGGGCTGTGCGGTTCCGATTCCTCTGTGTGTCTGACCTGTGCCGGGTCAGGGGCGGGAGGGGGCAGCAGGGACGTGCCCCCAGCCTTCCGCCAGGCTCAGCACCGCCCTGAAGGTGCTGCAGCCGTCACGGGCTCCTGCCGCCCCAGTTCCCCTTCTGGATGTGGGCAACTGGCGGTGGAGGTGGCTGACCAGGGTGACCAGGTGACACCAGAGGGGCCTTCGGACCAACATGGGCCATGTGGCCCCGGGGCCCTAGCCAAGGTCCACGCTCCGCTCTGAGATTTGCTTTTCCTGTCACCTGTCGCACTGTGCCCTTTCTCCTTTGTCACTCGTGTGTGGGGGCTTCCTGTGGGTGCCCGAGGACAGTGCCCGTGGGCAGGCGGAGAAGGCGGGCGCCGATGGGCACAGCCAGCAGCTGTCTGCCCTGGTTCTGCGGGGCCTTCATTTACCGAGGTGTCGAGGGACAGCACAGGGAGGTCAGCGTGGACGGGGAAGCTGACCGTGGCTCTCGGTCCCCCGAGGTGAGAGGTCCGGCTGCCAACGTCTCGAGAGCGACGTCCCCGTGGCTGCAGGCACTGCCCTGCCGAGGCCACCTGGTCCCACGAAGCACAGCTCCCTGAGGTCCCCTGGGGTCGCCTCCAGTTGGATCACCTTCCAGTGTGGCGGCCGGTGACCGAGCAGGAGAACCCGGGCAGGGGACAGACGGTCCTGCTTCCATGGAGGGAGTGGGAAAGAACAGCAGGGTCTCAAGCTCCCAAGAAGCCCCTGGTCCCTCCCCCGTCCCTCCCCCGGTCCCTCCCTGGGACCCCGGCCGAAGACCTCACAGTGAGGCTGGGGTCTCTGCCTGGCCCTGGTTGCCATGGTGCCTAATCTGTTTACAGGGACTGGATTCCGGCTTCGGTGGTAGAGGGGGGAGTGCGGTGGGGTCCAGGGGGGTCCGACCTGGGCCTCTGGAATCCCTGGTATGTGGCCTGCGCGCGCACGTGTGTGAGCACGTGGGCGAATACGTGCGTGTGCACAGCGAGTCCGCTCACGGCAACCCGAGGAGTGGGCCCTCCACCCCGGGGACATTTCCTCATCCTCACGGGGTGAAACCGGGGCAGGGCTCCCCCTGGCTCCCTCGGACCCCGGAGACCAGGTGCCCCAGGACCCCCACCTCGGGGAGCAGCGCCCCCAAGCCCGAGCCCACTCAGGAGCCTTTCCGTCTGCTGCCCAGAGTTTTCTCCTTTTAATGTCCGGCCGAGGTCCCCTTGTCACAGTCAAAATCATGGGGTGAAAGGACAGAGGTGCCTTGGGAGCAGTTTTTGGTGACCGGGCGTTCTGAGCACCCGGGGTGATGGAGCAGTGTCCCTGGGCATGAAGGACCCCTCGTTCGCTTTGGACGTCACGTCATCAGTGGACGAGGAGCGACTGCGGCAGTGGGGAGTGGGGACGCTTTGTTCTGAGGACACTCTCTCCAACCCGCTGGGCCAAGGGGCTGTGAGGTGATCATTTTAAATTTTCACCATCGACCTCAATCGCAGCAGCTGAGTTTTTGTGCAGGACGGTGGCACAGGTGCTGCGTCCGGGGCTTGGATCTTGTGTGAGCCTCGTGACTCGCCGTGGCCCAGTGCTCTGACCACCTACCTCTGCCCACGGGGCTGGGTACAGAGCCCAGGTCTCACGGCTCCTGGGGGCTGGAACCCTGCACTAAGGACAGTGTGACCCGTGACCGGGACGGAGCCAAGGCCTTGCAAACGTGGTCTGGTGTTTCTTTCTTCTTCTGCTGGCTGTGGGGCAGTTCGCGGAGGCCCAGGTGCTGGCCGCGTGACCCAGGGTCCTCCTGTAGTCGATCCTGGGTGCTTGGCTGACCTGGGACCCTGCAGGTGGCCAGGTGTCCTGAAGGGCCTTCTTTCTGTGCCTCAGCCAGGTCAGCAGCTGGCAGTTGAAAGCCACAGCCCCAGCTGTTTGGCAGTGTCCCCCTCTCTAACCCTGCCTGCTCTTGTCACCTAGCGGAGGTGCCGAGGAGGTGACTGTGGTTCCAGGTGGATGTCCCTCACGTCATCGCTCCGTTGCTGGTGCACCAGGTGGTCCTGGGAGACGCGGGGGACAGCCAGGCCCCCGGCTGCCGGGGCTGTCCACTCTCTGGTGGACGACGTGGGTTTCGGCTGCGGGCCTCTGGGCTCCCTGTCGTACCCTCTGCTTTCCAGTGAACTTCAAAATAGAATTCGGTTGCAAGTCAGGAGGTGGACCCGGGCCTCTTTCTAGCTCCCAGGGAGGTGTGTCTGGCCAGCTCCGTGTCCTCTGGCGCGCTCTGTCACTTTTAGAAGGAGGTGCCAGAGAGGAGAGGGTCTGAGTGTCGTGGTGAGCGGACTCTCCGGCCCGGTTTCCAGGGCCCATCTGGGGTCTCCGTGCTCGCCACCTGGCATCCTGACTCAGGATGTCACAGGAAGCCTCTGCACCCCTCCCCCACCTTATTCTTCCAGCCGCTAAAAATGGATCCCGTAGGATATCGCGGGCCGTCCAGCCGGCCGTCCCTGCACGGGAGGAATCGTTCCCGAGAGGGGCTGCAGATGGGGGGACTGGTCAGTGGTGTTCTGGGAGCTCTTCTGAGCACCCGGGAGCGGAACCCACTTGCACTGCAAGGAAACTGATCCTGGCCTCTGCGCTGGGTTCAGGAGGTGCCTGAAATCGAGGTCTCACGGGCTCCTTAGAAATAGATCTGAGTTATTCCTGTTTTACGGGGAAGGTGACGGCGATCTGAGAGGTCAGGGGACTTGCCCAGGGGCACACAGCCAGGCAGCAGCTGGATGAGAATGCAGAGCTGCGGGATCCCAGGCCTGGTGCCTCCCTGAACTCACACAGATGATCTCAAGGCAGAGACAGTTAAAGGGAAAAAAATTTTTTTTTAAAAAAAGCAAAGGAATAACAATTTGAAAAGTGACTTTAGAGAATCTGTGGCACCGTCCTGGGAAGACAGTGGGAAGCGTCACTTTGCCATCTTTGGTTCTTTTCCTGTTGAACCCCCACACCCTGCCCAGGGCCTGCTCCTCCTGAGCGCACAGAATAGTGTGCTGCATGAACCTGGGGTGAGTAAGGAGGAGAAAGGCTCCTTCTGTCCCAGTCTCTCTCTCTCTGTTTTCCTTTGAGTTCACATTCAGCTGCTCAACCTCTTCCTCCTTGTCCTCTCGGACCTTGTGGTCCCTTCTGACCCCCAGCTCCTAAGGCCAAGTGCAAGGATGTGGTGAATACGACTTCTCTTCCTCGGGGACCCCCTTGGCTCCGGGTCTCCCTGTCTGTTCTCCAGATGAACAAGTGACTCACCGGGGCCTCAGCCTCCTCAGACCCGCTTTCCGCCCCCGCCCCTCCCTCTTTCCTGATTTCCTCGGCAGGCAGCAGCGTTCTTTGGGCTTGGTCCCATTCCAGCCCCACTGCGGAGTTTCCTGGCTCCCAGATGCTGATTCACAGGACCCTGGGAGAGCCCTGGCTGAAGGAAGCACAGAGAGGGAAGTGGCGTGCTCTGGGTCACACAGCTATTGACTCTGGGAAGCTCTGGGGAGAGCGTGGGGGTCTTGACACAGACCGCAGGACGGTGCAGACCGTAGTCACTACTTTATTCCCAGGTGGCTCAAGCAATAACACCGAGCACATAGTAGGAGCACCTGAATGCACAAATAGGGGACATCTGGAGGTCTTCAGGCCCCTTTGGGAGCTATTTCCTCTGCCGGGGGCCCCTTGGCCTAGTTGTGCTGGGTGTCTCTGCCCCTGGTCTGTGACAGTCACCGCAGTTCTCGGCCTGGGCATCTCCCTGCTCACCAGGGCCCCAGGGAACGGGCGTCTTGCGTCTTGCTCAGGCTGGCTCTCTGCTGACCGCCGCGGCCTGGGCCCCAGGAAGACACCGGAAGCCGGGCTGCTGCCTGGCTCTCTGCAGCCTCCCGTGAATCGCGACTCCCCAGGGCTCCCAGCGGGTGAGAACAAGGCCTGGCTGTGAGCAGGTCCCGGCCTCCGGGCGGGTGGGGCGTGCGGTGAATGGAAAGTCAGCCGCTGGGCCTCGTGGCTTGGCCCCGCCGGCGGGATGTTTTATAAAGTGACTTTTCAGGGCCTTCTCCCTCCACCGGGCCTTGGCACCGCCCCAGGGCCCAGAACTGAGCGGGCCTTGTGTCTGCCTGGAAGAAAGGCGCGGAGACGGGGCTGGAGCGGACGCGGGCTCCGGTTCCAGGAGAACCAGGGCAGCGTGCTGTGCGGCCGCAGGGACAGAGCGCGACAAGTGGCACATTCATTCCCCGGCAGGGGCTGGCTGGACACTGCTCAGCACTGTCCGCCGTGGGGGACAGGCCGGGTGGCCGGGCCCTCTGCTGGGCCAGGGCAGCGCTGAATGCCGCTCTTCTCATCTGAGAAAGCGCTCTGTGCTGTGCACCCCGACCAGGCACGTTGCTGTGGTCTGCGCAGTGGCGCCCCCTGGAGGTGTGCGGAGGGGTGCACGTCCTTACAGCTCTGCGGAGCCACGCTCAGGGGGCTGTGTGCTGAGCCAGGTCAGGACTCGCTGCCTGTTCACCACGTGGCCTTGACGGACCCTTCACCCATCAGCCTCGGCTTCCCACCTGTGTCATGGGCTGGTCATCGTCCCCTCCTGGCAGGACAGAAGTGAATGTCAGCCGGGGGAGGACTAGGAAGGGTGGGTTGACATCGGGGCTTGTGGCCACCACAGTGTGGACTCTCCGCCCACCGTGGTGTCCCGGGGTGAGCTGCTGGTGGCCTCCTCGTGAGGTCACCTTCCTTGGGGACAGTGCCAGCCTTCTCTCCCTGCCCCCTTCTAGCCCCCCCGCCATGGGTCTCTCTGGCTTCTCCGCGGTTTCCCGCGAGAGCCCTAAATAATCCTCAGTGGCTGTTTTCTGCTCCTGTCCCTAACCCAGCTGGTGGACAGCTCCGCCCTCTACCCAGTCTGGTTTTCCTTGGCTCCCAAAGGCAAGTCCAGTGTTTCGAGCTCGGGCTTGTGGTCTTGGAGGCCAGCCTCCATGGAGGATGGTGTGCACAGTAGAGGGCAGAGGGCTGTTCCCGATGGCCATCCGGGGGGGGGGGCCTTCCCCGCTCCTCAGAGACAGGGGTACCAGGGTGCCTCTGTTCAGAGACCCAGAGGTCCCAGCCCTGGTTCTGCCGTTTCCTGGCTGTGTGACTGTGGGCAAGATGCTGGCCCTCTCTGAGCCTCAGCTTTCTTGGCTGCCAAATGGCCACGGCGTCTGAGGTGGGATGTGAGGAAGAAAGGGGGCAGTCTGCACAACCCTGAGCCCTGACTAGCACAGAGGGAGCGTGGAAGCGCAGGGGTCACTGGTGTCTGCCGGCGACCCTCAGTTGAGCGATGACCTCTGCATTTGCTTCCTAGGCCAGGCGACGGCTGGGGGGACTGCAGGGTGGCTCTGCCGCCGGCACCCAGTGGGCAGGGACCCAGGGCCCGTCCATGGGAAGAGGACGCGGTGGTAAAGACAACTCGAGGAAGGACTTGGCGGTGGGCTCAGCCCAGCCTCTCCCGCTCCTGTCCCCTCTCCTCCAGGGAGCCTGCCCTGGCTGCGTCCTGGCTGATCTGAATCGGGACACGCGTTGAAGGCTGTCCTCAGGGCCCAGCTCTGCCTCTCCGGCTCCCCGGGCCACCTCCCTTACCGCGTGTCCTGGGTGACGCACAGGCAGGGCTCGGGCTTCTGCTGGAGGGACGGAATTCTCTGGGGACCTGGGCACCTGGCGGGAGGGTGCACACAGGGACACTCTTTGTGACCATTTCTGAACAGCCCCAAGCGGCTGCCTGCAGCAGGAGCCACGGGCCTCCCTGGAGGCCGCCTCTGCCTCTTTCCCGGCCCCTGGGCTTCCAGCTGCTGGGGGGCTGTCGCTCTGCTCTGGGCTGGGCGGGGGCTGATGTGGACCCTCCGGGCCTCCTGGCAGCGCTGACCTCTGAGGCGCCCAGACAGCTTTGGCGCCCCCCCACGGGGCCTGGGGAGCCACCCCAGCCGCCAAGGCTCATGGGGGGCCAGGCCTGGGTTCCAGCGCTGACCAGCAAGGCCCATCCGAGTGGCAAAGGGGACGGCGCAGCCGGGGGCCTGCCTGGGGGGATTTGCCAAATTGACCCCTATTTAAAGTCCCCCAGAGGTGTCCCTGCATTGAAGGAGTCCCCCTGGGCGTCCCCGCCCAGCGAAGGCTCTGCCGGCCATCTCTCTGCGCTAGGAGGTGGCGTCCACCCACCTGGGCACCCACACTGCCCTGCAGTCAGCCAGGCTCAGGTCGCGAGCAGTGGCGGCCATTAGAATGATGGGCACAGGGTCCTCGCTGTGCGCCAGGCACCGGGCTCCTCTGTGGGTCAGGGGCTGACCTTTTACTTGTGGGGAAACTGAGGCACAGAGAGGCCAACTGATGTGCCCAGGGACACACAGCCAGTGAGTGGCCCTGCGGAGGTGAGAGGGCAGACCATCTAGTTCCCCGGCCAGAGCATTTGCGCTCCCCGCTCTCGCTTTCCCTCCAGACTCCGCGTCCTCCTTCTGGTCACCCACGAGGGCTCTGGAGCATGGCCACGGGCCCGAGTCGGGTCAGAGGCGGTGAGGACGGAGCCCCAGCCTGCCATCTCCAGGGCGGTCCTCCAGACCCTGACTCAGTCCTCCTAGCCCTGCTGAGAGGGCAGCGGGGACAACCTGGCTGGCAGGACCTGGCGGGTCACTTGGGGACAGCTCTGCTTCCCCTGGAGGAAGGATTCCCCCGGGGGACGGGATGATTGGGAGCCACAACCCTTGGTGGCCCCTGGGACCGGGGTGTCTGTCTGCCTCAGTCAGTCAGCGCTGCTGTAACAAAAGCCCCGGCCTGGCGGGAAAGCCTTCCAGGCAGAGGGGAGAGTCTGGAAAGTTCTGGAAACAGAGGAGGCCATCCGTCTTGGATTTGCTATTTTTCTTCCTCTTCCTCCTCCTCCTCCTCCTCCTCCTCCTCCTCCTCCTCCTCTTCCTCTTTTAGTACTGGGGATGGAACCAAGGACCTCACACAGGCTGGGCCAGTGCTTGCCCCTGAGCCACATCCCGGCCCTTTTTATTTGATTCCGAGGCAGGATCTTGCTAAGTTGCTGAGGCCGGCCTTGAACTTGAGATCCTCCTGCCTCAGCCTCCCAGCAGCTGGGATCACAGGCGAGGGCCCCCGCGCCCACCTGCCGTTTGCTGCTTCTGTGTTACCTGGGTTGGGGTTTTACACAGCTCCCTCTGGTGGCCGGGTGGAGAGGGGACGGTGGGGGACTGAAGAGAGGCTGAGATCGGAGGTGACCGTGACTTGGACTTAGCCCAGCGGCGGTCAGGGGCAGAGGTGGGCGGTTCTGGGCACATTCTGGAGATGAGGTGGCCAGAAGGGGCCGGAGGAGAAGGGGCTGTCGAAGGTCACGGCTCCCGGTGGGCTGGGGCGCTGGGGTGGCCCGGGTCCCCAGGACTCAGGTGCCTTCCTGTGGCTTCGAGAGCTGCGGGGGGTTTCCATTTCCTGCCTCCTCCGTCTGCCTCCGTGTCTGGCCGCTGATTCAGGCAGACAGAGCCGCAGCCTGGCTGGGCCAGATGGTTTTGCGCCAGGAAAGAGGGGTCTGCTCAGGGCCTGCCTGGCTTTAACCTCCCCCCGGGGGCTCCCCGTCTGCTCCTGCCCCGGAGGGGACGTTCGGATGAAGAGCAGACCTCCTGCACCTGTCCCCTCCCTCCCGGGGCGCTGAACAGGTGGGGGCCGGGGGTGCTTTTTAACTGGGTGCACGTGAGAAGTGGGGGCTCGCGGGACAAGGACGGCCGACAGGTCCCACTTCCTGTCTGGAAGCTCCACGTGAATCTCAACTAAAAATACCTCCGGAGCTGGGCAGCCGCTTAAAGGGCTGTCGGCGAATTCGAGACAGCTTTGCGCCCCGCGCGGCTGATTATAGCAGAGAACAAGTCAGGAGGGATGTTAACTCCCGCTTCTCCCACCTCCCTAGGAACCTGTCGCCCTGGATGCTTGGGGGAATTGGGATGGTGGATTGTAGTTTTTTGTTTGTTTCTTATTCCTTTGGAAGGATCCATGGCCGGGAACTAGGTGGAAGAGATCGGTGGCTTGGTGAGAAACGGAGCGTGCTGCGGTGGTCCGTTTTCAGAAGATAGTACTTAGCCCTCGGTGTGAAATCACCTGTGACGTCAGCAAAGCAGAGAGGACGGTTCTGAGCTGTCCACTCTCTCAGTAGCCCCTGTGGGTGTGGCATCTGAACCCAGCAGAACCGTCAGAACCAGGTGCTCAGCCACGGGTGTGACGGCACCCGCCCCTCCGTCGTCCCAGCGGCTCAGGAGGCCGAGGCAGGAGGATCGAAAGTTTGAGGCCAGCCTCAGCAATGGAGCAAGACTCTAAGCCCTATAACGAGACCCTGTCTCCAAATCTAAAAAAAATAAAAATAAAATGGGGCTGGGGATGTGGTCGAGTGGTCGGGCCCTCGCCCGTCCTGTGTGGGGCTGTGGGTTCCCTCCCCAGTCCGAGGGAAAAAGTGAAGGAAGCCGTGAAATCGTTGCCCGCGGGAGTTTGGTTCAGTGCGTTCCCTCCCCAGGCCCCGGGGCGGTGGCTCCATCTAGGGGGTCTAGGGTGCGTGTGAAATGTCACGCTCTCCCTCTTGCAGCGGAAGCCAGCGTGGCCTGGTGACATCAGCCTGGTGGGGGCTCTGGACCCGTGGCGCTGGTGGGTCCGGCTCACGACGGTGTCGGCCACCTGAGCCGCGTCTGGTCCTCACGGCGCTGGCCGTCCACCTCCTGAGAGGCCATCCTGAGTGGCGGCTTGGGAGCACGTTGGCTCTGGTCCCCGGCCCCTCCCGGCCTCGCTCCCCCCTCTGTGACCCCCCTAGTAACACTTGGAAGCCCCCCGGGGTGGGTTCATAATGCGGGGTGCTCGTGGGGGCGGGGCTTAGCGGATCCGTGGTGGCTTAGGACTCCGACCTGTGGCCTCTGCGCCTGCTGCTGGGTGTGGGCGAGGGAGGGGGCTTCGGCTCCCGGCTTTGCGGACCCCTGTGCCCCGGGTTCAGGACCCCCGGGGGCGAGGGAAATGGGGTGTAAACAGAGACAGGCCCCTGGGTGCTGGGGAAGGTGCTGGACCCGGTGCCTGCGGGCCCCAGGGCGCTCATCTGGGGAAGGACAGCGGCCACAGGGCTCGGACGTGGCACCTGCCGGGGCCCAGGAGCCAGCGCTGGCCGTGGGGAGGCGGCGATGGACATGACAGGGCAGTGGTCTCTGCCGGCAGCCGCTGCTCCCAAGGAGCCCTCCCCGGCCGCCCTGAGAGCTGCCGAGGTGCCTGGGCCGTCACGCCCTCCCGCCGGAGCGCTCACCTGGCCGTGTTTCAAGGGGGGACAGGAGGCGAGGGCAGCTCCCAGGTGGCTGCAGCGTCCAGGAGAGACTGCGGCCAGCTCCCGCTGATCTGCTCCCAGGCCCTGGGCCCTGCCTGGGAGGAGGAGGTGGGGCTCTGCAGGTTGTGACAGCGGCCAGTGGGTGCCCTCGGGGGGGACAGAGCCCAGGCCCCGGGGCTGGTGATGGGGACAGTGGGCTCTCTGCAGGCCAGGCCTGGCTGTGGGCACACCTGGACACGGTGTCCCTTCTGTTTCCACAGCTGCCTCCACCCTTGGCCGACCCTCCCTGTCCCCGACCCTGGGAGGGTCCCGGGGAGTCCCAGGGAGAGGGGGGGCCCCGTCAGTGGAGGCGCAGGCAGGTTGACACAGGGAGCCCGGACGTCCAGGAGGGAGTGCGGGGCCATCTGAAGGACGGTGGGGGTCCCAGGTGAGGGGTGGGCGCAGGAAGGTGTGAGCGGATGACATCAGCCTGGTGGCCTCAAGACAGGTTCTGGTGGCCTTTCTCAGGGTCCCTTGGCCGATGAGGTGTTCATTACCTAATTAATAGGCAGAGCCGGAAGGTCCCCCAAATTATAGGTTTCTCTTTACTTATTGGTGGTCTAATCAACAATGATGGGTAGATTTACAGATTTCCCAGATATTTGGAAGTGACAGAGCTTGAAAATAGGTCTTATTAGAGTCACATTTCCTCCTCTGTCCTTTAGGTCTCCTTTCTACCTGTTGTTTTTTTTTTTTTAATTCTCCTCTCCCCCATCACTCCTACCTTTTATAATCTAACCTCAGTGCCTGCTTCCTGGGTCAGGAGGCTCATTCTGCGAGGGGAGTCCTCTCCCTCTCTGAGCCTTGGTTTCCTCATCTGCCAAATGATAGCTGTTCACTGGGTCACCCCACCAGGAGCCCCACAGGCCCGGAGTCTTGTGAGCACTTCAGTTAAATAAGTCCCCAGCGCTCCGACAGGAGGGCCTGGAGAACACAGGGGCTGGATTAGCGCTCTACACCGCTGTGGGTACAGATGCCCCCCTCTTCAGTGATGGCGGTCAGCAGAGTCCTGGAGGGGACCTGCCATGGCATCTCATCCTTCTCTTTCCGGAATCTTCCCCTGTTGACGTCTGGGGTCATCTTAAGATCACCCCACAGCCCCTCTCCTTCCTGGCTGGGCCAACTCGGGCCTTCCCTCCCGTCCTGGGGGCCCCTGCGCCTCTCCAGTGAGTCTTTAGTTCCCCATAAACAAGGCTTAAGCTGCTATTTAAAGCTGTTAATCCCTTTGTAGAAGCAGATCCTTCTGGAATGTGGGCTCCCCTCCCCCACCGCCTGCGGCTCCCCCCCCCCCACCCGGGTTCCAGCTGTCCCTCCCCAGGCTCCTGAGTGGGCAGATCCTGGCCAGAGTCAGAACTGGAAGGGGGTGGACTCCCGAGTGGCCGGCTCCTGTCCCCCCCACTCAGGAGAAGGGCCCGGGAGAGGCCTCTTCACAGCATGGTCTCCCAGCGCCATTCGGCTGTGACGTAAATGACTTTGTTTGCTTTTAATTGTCACATAATTAACGTGGCAAGCCATACTGGTTTTGTCCATAGATAACACATAAATGATGCGCGTGTGAGCCTTTCCCTGGCCAGACGCGGTCCAGAGCGCTAGGCGATAGGGGAACTTCCCTTCTCGAGGCTCCAGGGGGCCACCTCTGTCTGAGGTCAGCGCTATCATCATCATCATCCCCCAGGCGCCCAGGGCCCAGCCCACGGTGTCAGGAGTTGGTTGAAGGATACGCTCCAGTTAGTATACAGGTGGCGTAAAAACATGGCAGAAATCACAGAAGTAGCCGGTCGGCCTCGGAAGCTTGGACCCATTCCCAGGTGACAGGTTTTCAGAAGGGGTCTGCCCCGTGTCCCTGGGAACTAGACCCCACCAGGGAGCTCTGCGGCCTGGGGCGCAGGTGACCTGGGGAGGCCCGGGAGGTGCTGGGGGAGCCAGGCCAGCTCTGGAGTGGCCGCTGCTCTTTGTCATCAGAGATCTGGGAGGCCCAGGTCCTCTGGCAGCTCCTGCCTCCCTCCAGGACTCTGCCGTCACCTCCCCTCAGAAGGTCCTTGGGGCTCAGGGAGAAGGACCGCAGCACCCAGGGCCTCCGCCAGGTGTGGCGGACGCGCTCCGTCACCTGTGATGGACTTCCCGCCCGTCTTTCCCGGGAGAGGTGGCAAGGACGCGGTTGGTTTATGATTAAGCGGGACCATTTGTTGGCCTGCGTCTTTACATCCTGGAGATGTCCAGCAGCGACCTGCCGTCAGACCTGGCCAATGAGACTGTCCCCGGCGCGTCTCTTCCCCGGGCAGGCGTTGCGCAGTGGATGCTCTGTGAGCCGGGCTGGTAAGGGGTGCACCAGCCACACGGGGCCGGGGGACAGCCACACCCCATCTGCAGCAGATGGACGGTGCTTCTCACTGCCGTCCAGGGCACGGTGTGCGTCCAGCGTGGCCCATCTTTTGAGTTGCCCAGGGCGGTGGAGATCCAGAACTGAACACGCGGTCTTTCTGCGTTTCAAATTTTGGCAACTGATCTACAACTTAGAATCCGCCTTCCCGGCTCCAACGGAATCTGGCTCATGGGGGACCGGTGGGTGACATCTTGTCTGATGGTCCCTGAAAGTCAGGTCTGTCCAGCTGAGACACAAGAGGGTCTTTCATAAGTGGCATGAGGTCAAGAACAAGAAATCAGTCCAATCACCTATTTGCCAGGGTCCACCCCGCGGCCCCGCCTCGATCACTCTGATCACTTCTGATAACGTGGGTCCCCAGCCGTCCAGGTCCCGTGTCTCCCCAACAGACTCCCACGCCGACCCCACCCATTTAGTGAGCATTTACTAACTGCTTTGTCCGGGCCAAGGCTTTGCATGCGTCTGCAGGGACGAGTCTCACCTGGAGGTACCTCCTGGTGTCATCTTATGGACGGAGGCCGTAGGGCTCCAGGGGTGAGTGCCTTGCTCAGGGGTCACACAGCTGACTTGGAAGCTCACCCTGGCCCGACCCCAGGGCCCGAGACGTTGAAATAGCCTCACGTCTCTCTCCCGTAGACAGAAGCCAGTTCTTGGCTCCGACAGTCTAAACCCTCTTTGGTTTAAACCTTGGGTTTTATCACTGCCGTTCGCAGTCGGTATTTGCCAGGCAAGGACCATATTTCCAGCACCCTGGTTGGCTCTGGGACCATGGGCGCGTAAGACCCAGCTCCTGCCGCCAGGAATCCTCCATGTTACAGTGGCGCTAGGAAGAGGAGCCCCTGGATCGGAGGACCCTTGGCACCCCAAGTCTGTGGGCTCTGCATCCTGGGGCTGGATCGACAGCAGCCAAAAATGCTTCTAAAATGTCCCCTGTGCCCTGGGTGTGTGCACACCTTCCCGTTCCTGTCACTCCCCAACAGGGCGGCGCACACACTTGCACAGATTCCCGTTGCCGTAGTGGTCTGGAGGTGGTTGGGTCTACTCGGGGGGGGGGTGGTGGTGGTGGTAGGTTTTAGGGAGATGGGGCGCCCCTTTATCCGGGGAACTTGAGCATCCTCCGATGCGGACCCTGGATCCAGCCCTTGCAGACACCAGCGGGTGGCTGTGATCACGGGTGGTGACGGTGGTGACCACGGCAGCTAGTCGCGGAGGGAGCGGTCCTGTCTGGGAGGGGAGGTCAGGAGGGGTCTCCAAGAGAAAGTCTGAGCCGAGCTGGGCGGGCCTGCGGAGCCTCCAGGTGAGCAGGAGGAGCCGTGCTCCTGGCCCAGGGAGGGACGGCCGGGGACATAGCCACCGTGTCTGCCCCTTGCACTGGCACAGAGGGGACTGCCCCTGCTCCTGTCTCTCTCGGCACTTTCCATGGGAACCCTCTGTGCCCAGCTTGTTCATAAGGAGCAGCTGGGTTTCCGGTGGCTGCTTCTCGGGAGGCAGGATGGATGGTGGTCAGGACTTCCTGGGTCCCAGCCTTGGCTCAGACGTGCCCAGGTGGGGACTGTCACCTGGAGGGGTGTGGGCGGGATAGCCACTCCGCCCCAGCAGCCGGCACATCTTTCAGGTACTATAGGACGACTGGTCGGTGTGTCACCTGATTGCCTCCATCCCTGTATAAGAGCCCCCTGGGACCCCACCTCCGGCCACCACTGAGCTGCCTCCGGTCCCCCCGGGTGAGCTCACACGTCCTGGATTCTCACCTACATGGAACCCCAGAGCGGCCAGCACCCCCGGGCTCCTTCTCACCCAGCACCTTGAGGCTCTGAGATTCCTGCGCCCCAGAGGGTGCAGGTTGATGCAGTTGAGTCTGTCTTTATGGCCGGTCTAGAAAGTTGACATCAGAAAGCAAGACTGCGGCTCCCTGCCCTCATCATCCCTGGTGCAGTTACATTAAAAAAAAAAAAAAAAAATTGTTCTTACGGTTAAGCCAGCCTCTGTGTCACGGAGGCTGAGCTCCCTGCCAGACAGGAGCAAGTGGGGGTCCCCTCCTTGCCCGCGCCCTCCCCCACCCCCTTTCTCCGAGGAGCCCTTTTCTGTGGGTTTCTGTCGTACCGTTTCCTTCTGTTTTCCTGTGCATCGTGTCCAGAGCATCCAACTTACCATCTCAGCCTTTAAGGGACATTCAGGGACGTCCAATACAGTCCCATGGCTCTGTGGCCACGACCAACGTCCGTCTCCCTGGCGTTTTTAATCTTCCCCAAATGAAGCCCTGAGCCCCTTCAACAGCAGCTGCCCCCCGTCCCACCTCCCCCCTGTTGGAGGTGGCACCTCCGGGGACCTCAGTAGACTCAGCCCCCTGGTTGTGGGGTGACAGGCGCGTCCCCTGTGCCGGCTGGCCTGCTGTTTTGAAGGAGCATCTGCAGCCTCTCTTAGGGAAAATGTTGCTCCTTCTTGTGTCCTCGGGGCTAGTGACAGTCTCGCTGAGTGTGTGTTGACAGTGAGGCTGCGTGTGTTGGTGTCACTCGTCCCCATTTCATAGATGGGGACGTGCCCTGGCCTCCTGCAGCTCCTAACGTGGGCTTCCTGAGACACCAAGGTTCAGCATCCTGGCGGCCCCTGCGGACACCTCCCTGTCCACCCCACGCTGCTCTGCAGGACCCGCCTGGTCGCCCTGTAGGACCCCCTCCAGCCCCGGGCACCCTGCACCCTCCCCGGGACGGATGCTCATTTCCATACGGTGACGGCTCCTCAGGAGTCCGGGGGTGGGGGTGGCTGCCCGGCCACTGGGCGGCCCCAGGGCGCTGGACCCAGGACTCCCCCGACTCTGCCCAGCCTCCTGGCGTGAAGCTGCCCGACGGACGGCGCAGATCCAGTTAGGAGCCAGCCGTTTGGGCTGCGTTTTGGAGACGCTGATGCCAGCTGGGAGCTGGGGAGTGTTTCCCTCTATATTTAGTCTCCGCGGTGAGCTCACTGGGGTTGGCGGGTTTATTTTGGGAGATGGCTCCGTGGAGCGGGGGATGGGGCCAGGCTGCTTGTCGGGGCAGGGACATGGGGTGGGGGGGTGGATCTCTCAGGCTGATGCTGGCCTCTGACACCTCGGGACAAGTGCCCCTTTGGCCACATTCTCCTCTGATTCTGTCAACAATCTTGGGGAGCGGCTGTGGGGGGGGTGTACCCATTTAGCAGATAAAGTGGCTGGGCCTCAGGGACTTGGCAAGGTGTTAGGGGTAGAGCAGACAGGGCATTCCCTGCATGATATTTCTTCTGATAGAAATTAAACTTTTTGAAGTATTTGTGCCTGCACCACACCAAGGAGGGTGGAGACAAAGGTGGGATTTCTTCTGAGATTCCCAGGCCACTGTGCACAGAGCCCAGGCTGCAGGGTCCTCTGAGGTCCGAATCCCAGCTCAGCCTCACGGGCCTTGCCCCTCTGGACCAGCCAGACCTCCCCGACTCCTTGCAGTGCTGTCATGAGGGCGGAACGGGAATTACAAAGTGCCAAGGCCACGTCCTGGCACATAACAGACATGGAGTAGGGAAGAGGAATGATGCCGCGTTTGAAGGAAAGGCAGCCCTCAGCCGTATCCTCCCGGCACACGCATCCATCAGAGGGGGAGTCTCCCTGCAAGACCACCAAGGTGCCAGGCTAAATGAGGCGGGCACTGACTGGTGGCTGGCAGGGGGGGACCTCAGCACCTCCCTCTGCAGGGACCCGGCTTCTGAGCGAATCCAACAGGCCTGGTCCAGACGACGCCGGACGTCACGACGTGAGCCACCAGACCACTGGGGATGGGAACGGCCATCTCTGTCCCCGGTGCACGCACAGGCATGGTTTTGAGAGGAAGCAGGATTCTTCCCAAAGTTTTCCACTAAATAATTGCTGACGTTCACTCCTTCACTGCACATCTACTGAGCGCCAGCTGTATGCCATGCTCAGTGCAAGGCAGGGACGGCCCCCCATCTTGGAGTGTGGGCACACATCTGAGCCACTCCTGGCCACGGTGGCAAAAGAGGCCCAGGTCAGGAGTCACCTGTCCTTCTGTCTGCGGGAGGAGTGGGGTGAGTTCAGGGGTCCTGTGGTGCTGGGCCGCTCTCGGTGCCGGAACTCGGCAAGGTCAAGAACAGAACGCGGTCTCCTTGGTCCACAGCCTGGAAAAGTGATCTGGAGCAGCTGGCCGCCGGCCTCCCTCACCCTGAGGAGCTGGTTCCGGCCTCCACCGGGTGCTCAGGGGGCGAAACTCATAGGCCCCAAGAGGTCAAGCCAGAAAGAGAATTGAACCCTGTCGGGCTTGGGGGCCTCCCTGGTCATCCGGGTTGTCTCTGGAATAGGGAGTCATGTGAGGTGGTCACTTGGGTTCCACGAAGGCCCAGGGCGCCGCCCTCTGTGTGCTGGGCGCAGGGCGGGGGTGGGGGTGTTGGAGGGGACTCTGAGCCAACCAGGCGGTCCTCGAGCCCTGCTCCTGGGCAGAGAGCAGGCAGACTGGGCCACCAGACAGGGGACGGAGCTTCTTGCCCCTCCTGCGAGGTGGAGGCTGCACCTTGGCATGATGGACGTCCTGCCACCGTGTCCAGCCGAGGGCAGGGACCGCCCAGGAGGCCTCCAGAGGCCCCGCCAGGCTGGGGTCCCCCCCTGGGTGACCTCCGGGAGACCTCCAGGAATCCCTCCCTCCACGAGAGGGGTCACCAGTGTGGGGGGATTCCTGATGGTCAGGATAAAGTGGGGGGGGGCATTGTTGGCCGACCCCGTTGTGTGGGTGCCACCATGGTGTCATCGTCCCTGTGGGGACCTGCAGCTGGCTAAAGCTCAGGCTCCTCTGTCTCTACCTCCCTGGAGCGGTCACCCCTCTCGGGTTCCTGGCTGGCTGGTGCACCCCTCAGGCTCAGGTGTCCCGTCCATTAGGGGATCCCCCGTTTTCAACTGTCACCCAGACCCTGGTTTGGGCCCTGCAGAGGTGACTGTGAGCCATGCAGAGCTGGCCCCTCCCGCCAGGACCCTGGGGTCTGCTCAAGGGGCCCGGAAGCCAGGGGAAGGGTCCCGGAAGGACTTGGGCACAGCGTGGCCGGCCCTGGTGGGCCCCAGCTCCTTCCCAGGGTTTCTGTGCCCCACGCGGTGGACATTGGGCTGCGTCATCTTTGTGCTCAGCACCACCCTGACCCCCAGCCCCTCGGGGGAGCAGCATCTTCTCCCTCCAGATGGGAGACGCAGACCTGTGCCTGGGCACTGCACAGTCACCCTGGCTGAGTACCACCGTCCCAGGGCATGAGGGGTGAGCCCCTAGAGGCCCAGGGGTAGCACAGACCGCCGTCCAGAGCCCATTCACCCTGGCACACGGGTCTCTAGCTGTGTGCCCAGGGATACGTACTGTGGGCGCTTTACAGGGACACTGGTGGCTCCAGCGGCTCCCGTCTGGGCCTCTGGATGTGCAGCCCCAGCGTGTGGCATCTGAAGGTGGGGTTCCCACCCAACCGGCCGAGGGGCTGTTGTTTTATTTATTTATTTTGGTACAGAGGACTGGACCCCGGGTGCCCTCCCACAGAGGTACATCCTCAGCCCTTTTAATTTTCTATTTCGAGACAGGGTCTTGATCCTGTGCCTAGGGCCTCGCTAAATGGCTGAGGTTGGCCTTAAACTCGGGATCCTCCTGCCTCAGCCTCCCGAATTGCTGGGATGACAGGCGTGTGTGGCTGTGCCTAGCCAGCGGGATCCCAAGACGAAGTCCCCGTCCTTGAACGCCGAGCCTGTGCCACCTCAGCACCGCTGACCGCGTTTCCGGTGACATCATTCACCACGGGGCCTGGTAATCAGCAGCCACGGGCCTGGTAATCAGCAGCCACGGGCAGGGCCAGCTTGGCCTGGGCCGGGAGCCTGGAGTCTTTTTGTCACACGTCTGCTCAGAAAGTTGCATGAACAAGAAAAGAGCAACATCTCTCCGACCTCCTGCATTGTTGTGGTGGTTTGGGGGTGCAGGGGGGTCTTGTGCAGAAGTCTGTCGGGCAGGTGCGGTGACGGCACCAGCGCGGGGCCATGTGCCCGTGTTCTTTGTGAATGGAGACCCCCTGCTTCTCCGGGGGAGCTCAGCCTCCAGTTTTCCATGTGCACAAGGGGACTTAGACGAGCCCCTGCCTCAGGTGACGTCGTGGGATTCAGTAAACAAGGGCTTCTCGGGGCTTCAGCAGGGCTGGGAGCAAGGGGGAGCCGAGGAACGTCCGCTAGTGACAGAAGGGTTGGAGTCACGCAGGTCAGGACCTGAACCGTGGTCCCTCTTCTGCCCTGCGTGTGACATTAACAGGTGTCCTCAGCTTGCACATGTTGATGGCCACGGGTGCAGTGGCCAGAGTGACCCGTGCATCTCATTAGCCTGGAATGTTCCTGATGGTAGTAACAGGTGTCTCCTGTCCCCCGTTGGGAGCATAGGGACCTCGTTGGCCCCGCCAGCCATGGGGTGACATAAACCAGGGACCTGGCCCCCAGGGGGGCTCGGGAGCTGGGGGCTTGCAGGAGGCGGCCTGCAGGTTCCTTCTGTGGGGGGTGGGCGGTGTGGGTGGGGAGCGTTCTAGCTCCTCATTTCTTAAAACCCTCCAATGCTAACGCCGTTCTCCTTGAGCCACAGAACTCAGAACCACCAACGGACCTGTATCGGGCCCAGGCTGAGATTTCTTTTTTTTTTTTTTCCTTTTTAGACACAGAAAGATATTTTGTCAGCTCTCACACATCACCTCTGGCTTTCCTCCCAGTCTGTCGCAGTCACAAGGGCGGAACTCCGCTTTGTGAAACTTGGCACGAGCCTGTGGCTTTGACCCTGGGGGACGATCCCTAAAAACGGGGAATAGCAATCATTTGAAACTCGTCCTAGAAGTCTTCAGCCTGCGGGCTCCAGGGTGGGGACCTGGAGGTGACTTTGGATCTGATTGTGTAAAGGCCTGTTGGGTGGCAGGACCGTCCTTCCTGCAGAGAGCCGGCCACTCTGTCCCCTGCCCTCCTCTGGGGTTCCCTGCCACCGCTCTTGAGATGGGATCCAGGTTCTTCCCTAACCTCCCTCCACCCCACGCCACGCCCCCTCCAAATTCTCCATTCAGACTGTCTGTCTTCAGTCTTTCCCGAAAATTATGGGCTGTTATCATTACAGCTTCTTGTGCCCACAGTGCGTGCGCTCCCACCTGGGACATGTCCATTCTCGCTCTTTCCTGGGAGCCCGCCTTACTTCTCACCTCCTGAAGCTCCAGAACAATCTTCCGCCCTGGAAGAGTTGCCTGTCCTTCCTACATCCCTCCTTTTGGGGGAGAATGTATCACAAAGGTAACAAAATAACGGATCCCGTCACTGGTAGTGTAGCCTATGAGGATTGGATCGGCCTCTCTTCTGTCTTGTCATATGGTATAATGTCGTGACACTTTTATGTAGCGTCTTTGAAAAGGAGGCAGGTGTTGAATTTGATGGGCAGGAGGGAGTGGAGAGAAGAGAGCTCAACAGCTGTGTGTCTGGGGCCAGGTCTCCTAGATTTGGGCAAATTGGGGCTCCAGCATTCTATAATTGTGGGACCTGGGCATGGTTGCATGACCTCTCTGAGCCCACTCACCTCATTTGTAAAGTGATGGCTGATCCCAGTCCATCCTGAATGGGTGGGGGTTAAATGAGTTAATGGTGGCATTGGCTTTGAACAGCGCCTGGCACAGAGGGACATCTGTGCTGGCAGGGTTGATATCATTAGTCCTGGTGATAGCAATGCCAGGGGTAGTAACCATCTTGGGACATGCAACCAGCTGGCTTGGGGAATCACTGGGGGAGAGAATGTCACTCTTCTGGGCCACGTTGTGACTTTGTTTTATTAGCAATCCGTGTGACCATGGGGGTATTGTGTCAAGCCTCGGTTTCCTCGTCTGTAACATGGGGTCAGCATTGCCCTGTGGGATCCGTGTGAGCGCTCCAGGAGATGAGCGTCAGGCCACCCAGCCAGGGCCATGGCAGGTGGAACTCAGTGACCCAGGGACTGGGGCAGACTAAGAAGGGGTTCCGGATGCCGGAGCTCGGCGTGCCAGAGACCTGCTTGGCTCTGAGAGGCGGGGCTGGAGACCCAGGTCCCCACAGCAGCCCAGCAAGAGCCAACTGCTTCTCTGCAATTTCAAACCCAACCCAAAATAACGATGGATCATCCCAGGTGCTGGCCTTATATGGCCGATGGCGAGCTTGCAGGGCAAGCCAACAGAACCAGCAAGGTCACAGGACTGTCTCCTGCTGGCTCACAGCGTGGTGGGCGGGTGTGGGGTCGAGAGTGTGTCCCATGGCGGCTGCGATTCCATTCGCCACAGTCTGTCCTTCCTTCCCAAAGCCCACACGCCTTGCAATAGATATTTAAAAAATAATAAATAAATACGTATCTGATGCTTATTATGAACCCGACACTCCAAGCACTTTATAAAGATGAATTTAGTCAACCGTGATGCTGTGGGTGGTCGGTATTAAGGGGAAACTGAGGCACCGGGGTATCGGGTAAACTCTTCCAGTTGGCAGAGCGTGATGGATGGAACCGGCCCTTGACCGCAGTGCTAGGGCACAGAATTCCCCCCAGCAGCCGCCACCGGGAGGCTGCATGGAAGGGTGTCATGGGTGGAACTAGAGAGCCAAGTGCAGACTTCCACTGGCTCCTGGGGGGGGGGGGACCCTCCCCTGCTGTCCTTGGTGCTGAAATCTCCAGGCCTCGCCCTGAGGAGAAGTCGCCGAGCGCTTTCTGGCATGAGGAGGCTGTGCGCATCTGTGGGTTCCGCATCTGCGAATCCACCCGGGGATTGAAAACCGTCAGAAAACGTAGACGTGTCTGTCGTCACATCGACAGACTTTTTTATTGCTATTATTATTCTCCAACTAAGACAGTGTAACAACTATTTCTAGGGCATATTCTCATCGTAGTGGGTGTGACAGGGAACCTAGGGGTGACTTGACGTGCGTGGGACCAAGTATGTATGTGACAAGCAAATCCTGCCCCAACTGACCCGAGGGACGTGAGCACCCGGGGATTCTGAAACCTGCAGAGGATCCCGGGACAAATCCCCCGTGGATACCACTGATGGAGACCGCGTCATTTCCCCTCTCTACCGTTGACACTGTGACGCCCCAACCCGTCTCACCCTCTCCCCAAACCGATTTTCTTTTACCCTGTTAAAAATGCGTGTGTACTTTGCCCTACCTGCCGAGAGCAGGGTCTTAATTAGCCTTAATTTTTGAAGTCTGCAGCTGTAAACTGTGTTGCAAAGATTGAAAAGATTAGTGCCCTAGTAATAAGATAATTGTCCCCAGGAAACGCTGTCAGCATGTAAACACAGTTAGCGTGTGGAATCAGAATAACGGTAATGGGCCCCGCTTTCGGCATCTCAAGATGCTGCTGCGTGAATAATCACCGACGCCGAGGGCGGAGCTGGGGCGCTGCGTGTTCCCCCTGTACTCTTCTCTGCTTCCCTCCCAGCCCAGAAATC
Organism: Ictidomys tridecemlineatus; assembly: GCF_052094955.1. Taxonomy (NCBI): domain Eukaryota; kingdom Metazoa; phylum Chordata; class Mammalia; order Rodentia; family Sciuridae; genus Ictidomys; species Ictidomys tridecemlineatus. Next base: position 140,323,480 of record NC_135486.1, read on the forward strand.
AAAGTCTGCTGGGTGGAGCCCCACCTGACCCTTGCCCCCCACCCCGGCAGCCATTTGAGATGAGTTTCAGGAGTGGGGTGACCCAGGGGTCGTCCCCAGAGTTAAAGGGATACGAGGCAAACGCAGTGGACCCCTCTCACTGCTGCTTTGTAGGAGGACGGTGGCTGGAAGAGGCCACCCGTGCATACCTGTGTACTCTTGCAGATGCTCACGCGTGTGCACCTGTGTGTACCACGTGCCCTCGTGTGCACAGCTGCCCAGGTGGAAAGCCCCAGTCCCCCTTCTTAGACCCAGAAAAGCTTCCAGGAAAAAGACCCCACACCCGGGGCTGGGGGGGCCGTGATGGAGCTCTTGCCTGGCGTGTGGGGGGCCCTGGGTTCCATCCCAGCTCTGCACACGGCAACGACACCAAACGTCACCTCTGCCGACACTCGGGGCCGTTCTTTTTTGAGCTCTTGCATCCTTTAATAAAAGGAGAACGTGCTTTATACACTTTTTAATTGGAAAAAAAATTCATTTTTGCAGTGCTGGGGACTGACCCAGGGCCTCCTGCCCTGCACCTCTGAGCCACACGCGGCCCTGGGAACATATTTTAACGATGTCAGCACCCACAGTGTCTTCCACACAGCCCAAGACGAGCCTTTCTGCTGCCTCATCTCAGACTCTGGGCCAGTCAACAGGCTGCGCGGGTCCATCTCGGCCTGGTCCTTGGTGCACAAGCTCCCGGTGGGAAGCCTTGCCCGGGCGCCTTGCATCGGTGGGAGCTGCGCCCCCCGACCCCAGCGCACACCTTGGCTGGGTTCTGAGAACTTATCTCTTAAGTGCCATCCTCACATGGCTTGAGGTCCAGCCAATGGAGGTTCAGTGAGAAGTGACCCAGTGACCTCTCCATGACAGCCCCAGGACTTCGGGAAACGTAAAATAAGAAGATGTCAGTCCCTGGCCCCAGGAAAGCAGGCTGAGCTGTCAAAATAACAAAATGCCTTGCTTCATTGCATTTGACTTTATTTTACTGTGCAGACACTGCATTTAAAAAAAAAAAAAAATTGAAGGTTCCTGGCAACCCGTGTGGAATCTGTTGGCAACTTTTATTTTCCTAATGACTCAAAGGACCATTAGCATTTTTTAAAGATATTTTTTTTAATTGTTGGTGGACTTTATTTATTTTTACATGGTGCTGAGGATGGAACCCAGTGCCTCTCACATGCTATTCGAGCGCTCGACCACTGAGCCACCACCCCAGCCTCTGATGATTAGCATTTTTTAAAAATACTGTACTTTTAAACGTACAGGATACACGCTGTTGTTCAGACACAATGCTATCGGACACTGAACACGGTACAAACATAACCTCAAATTTGTTCGGCTCAGTAGGCACAGTGGTGCACACACCTGTAATCCCAGCAATTTGGGAGGCTGAGGCAGGAGGATGATTGTAAGTTTGAGACCAGCCTCAGCAATTTAGCAAGACCCTGTCAATAAATAAATAAATAAGGAGAGACTGGAGGTGGTGGCTTAGTGGTCAAGCACCCCTGGGTTCAATCCCTCGTATCCCGCCCCCTAGACTGTATTGACTCGCTTTACTGTGGTGCTTTGGAACTGGACCTACAACATCTCCAAAGTGTGGCCCTGCGTGACAGAGGGTGACGGGCACACAGGATTGCCAGCCCTCCTGGTGGGAACAGGCCTTGGCCCTGTGTTCCTGGGTGTGAGCTTGTGCATTCATCTGGAGACAGCCGTGGGCTCCGTGGGCTCCGTGGGCTCCGTGGGCTCCGTGGCCAAGTGTGCGTTGCGGTCTCCAGGCTCCCATGTCCACTTTTCTCTGAACCCCGCTCCTTCGGCCTTTGCGTCGGGCTTGGGACCCATGAGACCAGAGGTGAGCCGCCCGGTGCGTGCCCCTGGAGGGGGACGGCTTCTCCCCCACCCAGCGGGGCTGTGCCTCCAGGTTCTCGCGGTCAGATCTTGCGCTTTTCCAAAGAAATGCTACAACTTTGTCGTTTTAGGTGAAACTTCCAGCCTCGCCATTGGGTGTAGCATTTTCCAAACACCGCACAAGCTGAATGCAGCCGAATTGAGCTGAATACCACTTCTTGGCCCCTGCGGGCGTTTGCCACCTCTACAAAAAGTTAAGAAAAAAATAAAAATTTAAAAATCCTCTGCAAAGCCACGTTCCCAGGGCGCTCGCCGAGCAGCAGTGACTGCAGGGTCCCTGGCCGGTTCCCGGTTCCCACCCGTCAGGAAAGCACACCGCTGGAGCCCTGGGCTTAGCCGGCACCTCCAGTTCTTTCCCATCCTGCCCGCCCCTCCCCACAGATGTCTCAATGAAGTTCCTGGGAAAGAAGCGCTTCCTATGCTGAATAGGGGACGTTGGCGGTGCCAAGCCTGGCACTCCTGTGGCCGAGGGCCCCCCGCCCGCCCGCCCCCGGGTGCAGAAAAGCTTAGAAATCAAAGAGCATCATTGTCGCCTTTGGATTAGCCCAAGAGGACTTAGCCCAGTGGCCGTCTCCCGGGTGCCGACGGCCGACTCGCCCGGGGATCTCTTTCTCCTGACCTTGGCACGGGGTCTGGCCCATGTGGCTTTTCTGGGTGCAGAGTCGGTCGTTTCAGACACAAAGCCATTGAGCCCCGGTTGAGGAGAGTCCTCTGTTCACCCGTGAAAGGGGCTCACTGTGCATCCGTGTGCGCCCGGCGACCCCCTTCCCTTCCCTTCCTCTGGCCCCGGCTGGGCCTCCGAGGGGCTCTCCGGCCTCCGCTCTCTTTGCCTCTTCCTGTCTCTGGGGCTTCCCCGCGCAGGGGGGACGCCGGGGCTCACGCACGTCCCCAGCTCCTCGGGCCAACTCCCTTGTCAAGTGCTTCCTTCCGTGGGCACGGGGACAAGAGCGGCCGGCAGCGGGGAGCAGCTGCAGGCGCGGGGGCAGGAAGCGGGGAACCGTGGGCGCCCCCGACCTCTTCCTGTCCTCCTCCTGCAGCCTCCTCCTGCAGCCTCCCCTCCCCCACCGCCCTCCCTGCTCCCGAGTCAAGGTGATGAGCGCAGCCTGGAGCCCGTTGGGGATGCCCGGCCCTGAACCTGCCCCTGGATGGCCACCCCATTTCCTGTGTCACCTCCTCAGGCTGGGGCTGGTGTGGGGGTGGGGTCAGGCTGGAGAAGCCGTCCAGTGGGGGAATGGAAGGGTCTTGGTAAGGGCCATGGGAAAGCTCGGTGGGTGACACAGGAAGGGGTCGCAGGCTCAGACGCTTCCAGGGCCCAGCCCACCCAGGTGGCCAGGACCAGCTGTGCTGAGGCCACCTGAGCACGTGTGTCCACCTCCAAGGGGAAGCCGCCGGCTCTAGCTGTGGCCACTCGGGCTTTGCCTGCCCACTTGGTCAGATCTTCGGACATTTGGAGAAAAAGCCATGAATTTGGATGTTGTGAGGACATTTTAAGGGTTGGCAACTGTTTGTTTTTTTGGTTCTGGGGATTGAATCCAGGGTCCCTTAACCACTGAGCCACATCCCCAGCCCTTTTTTTGTATCGTATTTTGAGTCGGGGTCTCGCTGAGCTGCTTAGGGCCTGGCTTAGTTGCCGAGGCTGTCTTTGAACTCACAATCCTCCTGCCTCAGCCTCCGGAGCTCCTGGTGGCAACTGGTTTTAAAAAGAAAATGATGACCGCGTATCCCGCGGCATTTGTCCAACTGTTCCGCATCCACGTGTCGAGGTTCCTTTGGTGACGGTGAGACAGGCCCGGCCCTGTGACTTTGGATCAAGGCTTGTAATTCCGTGAGCCTCGGTTTCCTTGTCTGTGAGCGAGGGAGGGGGCGTCTGTAATTTGCGAACAGGCACATGCCTCCTGGTACCCAGAGCGCCTCCCAACAGCAAGAGCATCCAGAGAAGTCGTCCCCGTTTCCAGACTTGAGCCAGAGCCTGGCCGGGATCCCCGGGAAGATGTTGAAGTAATGCGCACAATTGCTAATTGCAGTGCTTCACCTGGACGTCAACGGCAGCTCTCACGGTGGCCATTGTCACTGAGGAGGAAATGTAGGGGGGGCGTTGGGGACCTCCTGGAGGCCCCCGCCTTCATCCTGACTCTGTCAAGAGGAAGCACATGTGTCCCTACAGCCACATGTCCCCAGCACCTCACAGGCACAGCCTGAGTGTAGAGCTGCCCTCCCCCCTGGCTGCCCGGGACGGTCCCCCACCCGGTGGCCTTGGCCGTGCTGTCTGTGTGGGGTCTCCTGGAGACGTGCCTGGCGTGGGCAGGACGCCTCAGCTTTCCCAGCGCTGGGATCCAGTGTCCTTGGAACAGAAGACGTCCCGGTCACCGGCTCTCAGAGAAGAGGGAGAGGGAGGCACTGGGGACCTTGTCTTGGCCAAATGGGGCGAACCCAGGACTCGGGGAGAGGACACTGGGTTTCGGGTGAGCTTTGCCCTGAACCGTGTGCAGCCTGCAGGGCGGGCGGCTGCCCCCTGGGTCCCATGGGCTCCCCCAGAAACCACGGGGCTGGATTCCAGTCAGGGACGGAGAGAGGCTGCATCTCGTCAGGAAACTCAGATCCATTGGCCTGTTGCTCCTGCGGCCATCTTGGAGGGCAAGCGACGGCTTCTCCGCGTCCCCTTGGGTCCCGTAGCGGGAAGAAGCTGCAGACTTGCACAAGTCCCTTCTTCTTCTATCTGACCTTGGATTCTGCAGCTCAGCTCTGAACCAGTCCTCGTGGAGCAGCAGACACACCCCGTAGTCCCAGAAGCCACAGAACAGGGCTCAGTGTCCCTGGAATCCCAGCCGGTGTCTCGGGGACACTTGGGCCACCTGCCCCCGTCTTGATGACCATAGCGACAGGGAGCAAAATTGGCGGGTGCTGCAGTCCCTGCCTGGGACACGTGGGTCATTGGGCTGAGCCCGAGATGTGGCTACTGTCCCCAGCCCCAGGAAGACAAGTGTCCGAACAGCCCTGTGGCCACCTTCAGAAGCACTGGGAGCGCACCGTTGGTGTGGTGAGGGGTACTGGGGACTGACTAGCCAGCACCTAGATGGGATAGGGGGGTGCTGGGTTTGGGGGTGGGGGGTGTCCGTTCAGTCACCACCGTGGAGACCCCCAGCAGGGAAATGGCATTAGGAACATTTGATCCAATCCCGAGGTCCCTCGTTCTCCTGTGCTGCCAGCTCATCGACTGAACCGTAGCTTAGCGAGTCCCACCGGGATTGAACTACTGAGAACCCGCTGTCCCATCATGATCCAAGAGTGTGTCCACGGGCCACTCTGGTCCAAGTCCTGGCTGTGCCACTTACTGACGAATGACATGGAGCACATTGGTTCTCTTCCAAGCCTCAGTTTCATCATGTGCATAAAGGAGACTATTAATACCGACACCCTACGTTTGGCGTGGTGTTTAAATGAGATACTACTTACTGCCTGCTGACAATAATGCTTTGCATTCGGGAGGAGCCTAACCACGGGCTAGTATTCGGACAGTTGTGAATATTGACCACCCATGTGACCTCAGGCAAGTATCAATGTGGGTGTGACACATGCAGCTGCTTGCAGCAGCCGGGCACCGGGCACGGGCCTCGCCAGCTTTGCTCCATCTTCTGCTTTTCAAAAGAGAAGTGAGAAATCTAGATCTGCACGTGACATAACCTGAATTTAAAACACTGGCAATGATTTCAAATATTTTGTCAATGCCACAGGCCAAAACTCAAGCAGCTGGAAACATCCACAGGCCTCCCACGGCATTTAATATCTCCAGCCTCTAATCTTTCAGGCAGAGGGTATTCAGAACCTTGCAGTTCAGAGGATTGTTAATCTGTGTATTTTTTGGAGGGGGTAGGGATACTGGGGATGGAACTCAGGGGCACTTGACCCCTGAGCCACGTCCTATTTTGCATTTTATTTAGAGACAGGGTGTCACTGAATTGCTTAGCACCTTGCTTTTGCTGAGGCTGGCTTTGAACTTGCCATCCTCCTGCCTCAGCCTCCCGAGCCGCTGGGATGACAGATGTACTGAGTTATAAAACCTCTTGAAGCACATACAGAACAAAATGTTAGATCCAGTGGTTGAGATTTGGGGGGATCATTTGTGCTCCAGGATACACACACCAAGCTGTGAAATCAGTCAAATAATGCCCGAGTTTCCACGTATCTGTGGCTTCTCATAGTTTCCAAGGCTGTGGGTGATTGAAACACCAGCCCCGGAGACCTGAGCTTCACGTGCAGGTTCTGTGGATCCTTTCTGGGGTTTAGGCTTAAAAATACGGAAGGAATGTGAAATACTAACGAGGGAGACAAGTCCAGCCAGAGAAAGGGCCTCGGCCCACAGGCCTGGGCTCCCGGGCGCTGGGAAGGCTGGGCCTCTCTCTGGGGCTCAGTTTTCTCCCCTGAGCTCTGTTGGAAGGTGAGTTAGCAATCCTGGCCTGCGGTCGCCTCCCCGACGCACTCTTCTCAGACCACAAAGGGCGCTCTGTGTGGCGGGCGGCGGTCCCCAGCACCCTGGGCACTCCCGAGCACGCGCCCAGCCGGCATCTCGCAGCCACCGACACGTGAGAGATGCTCACCAGGACTTCCCGGGGGGCATCTAGAAAGGACCCCACTGTGTGACCCTCTGACTTGGTGGCCGGCTCTCCACGGAAGGAGCCTGTCCTTTGTCATCTGGGTCCTTTGGGTGTTGGATCACCATGGCACAGGGTCGGGGCTTCCAGGTTTGGGTCTGGTGTACATCGGACCGGCCCAAGGGAATTCAATAAAAATCCAGATTCTCTGGACCCTTGCACGGAGACTCCGACTCAGTCGGTTCAGACTTTGAGGAACACCCAGGATACTGTTAGGAGAGCAGTTTCTGGAAACTTCCAAACCTGCTCACTGCCCCAAGCTCGGCCCCTTCTGAGCCCTGCGTTTTTGATCCAGTTCTCGTCCACGAGTCTCCGTTATCTGATCTCAAAAATGGGAAGCACGATCCCTCCCTTGGCGGGGCGGCCGTATCGCATGCGCTTGGCACAGAGTGTCCATTCAAACGGAATCAGCCACCTTTACCCGCTCCACCGCCGTCGGGGGAGACAGGGTCAGCCAGTGTCTGCAGGAGCTTGCAGGGAGAGCCGACTGTGCTTCAGCAGGGTTGAGTGGAGAGGACGTGACTCGGCCTTCGTTAGCTTGCGAGAATGAAAACATGGAAGCTTTTGTGGGGGGTGAGGGGTACTGGGGACGGAACTCAGGGGCACTGAACCTCTGAGCCAGCCTCACCTCTAACCATTGCATCAACGAGAGAAGCAAAGTCGCAGCAGCTGAGCCGTTTGGGGTCACAGGTCTCCAGCCTGCGCGTGCGGCTGCTTGTGCACCCCCTTCCTGTGGTGAAACCCCAAATCCCAGGCCCTCAGAACGGGCTACGCCTGGAGACGGGGTCTCTAAGAGGCGACTAAGTTAAAATGGGTCGGTGACGGGGGCCCTGATGAGTCGGCCTGGGTGGGGGGGTCTTATAAAAAGACCTAAACACCCGGAGCCTCCTAGATGGGGAGGACCCAGGGAGAAGGGCCCCCTGTAGGCCGAGGAGAGAGGCTCTGACCCAGTGTCTTGACAGTGGAAACTTGCTCCTTCTGTCCCCGTTGCATTTATATTCTGTCCCTTCCATGTGGCTCCTGCGGGTGTCCGGGCCTGAGCGTGTGCTGCAGGGACCCACAGATTCTGCAGGCCTTGTGCAGCAGACTCAGAAGGCCCGAGGCAGGACTGTCACCTCCACCCCAACGCCACTGCCTAACACCCAAGAGCCAGCGCCTCGGTGACGTCCAAGCAGAAGAGGAGCCGCACGTTTAGCGCAGACATTGAACGGGGTTCAACCCCCAGTACTGCCAGAAACCCAATCCCCATGGACAAGGGTGCCCTTGCTTGATGTAATGGTGCAGTCGCACACAGCCGGCGCTCCGTGGGCCCCCGGGTAGGGAAGAGCTGGTCATTACAGTTATTTCCATTCTCTGGGATGCACCTGCAGGCGTTTGTGTCGTTGAGGGCGTGGGAAAATACATTCCATCCCGTGTTTGGAAAGTGTATCCTTTAGTTACTGCCACCATAATGCTGTTGCACAAATCACCCCAAACTCTGGGTCCAAACAGCAAGCAGCGTGCGTTTTCTCCGTGCGGGGAAGGTGCGCGGGGTCGGCTGCCCCGGGCTGGGCGCGGCTCCGGCTGCAGGTGGGTTCCAGGCTGCTCCACGGGGCTCTCATCCTCCCGGGACCAGCAGGCCACCCACGGGGGTCACGTTCTTGTGGTGGCAAAGACACAACAGGTGAAGGTCAGGTGGATTTCAGGGCCTCGGCTTGAGTCACCGTCCGAGGATGCCCCATGGGACTGAGCCAATCGCGTGGCCAAGCCCAGGGGTCGCCAAGTCCCGTGAGCAGAGGCTGTGGGGCGCTGTGGAGAGGTCAGGCCCCCAGGTCCGTCTCCCTGGCTCCCTCTTGGACTCCCCCAGTCCACTCATGGCAGTGGGTGGGGGGTAAAAGCCCTTCCCTGGTCTCGGTAGCATGAAGATTCCAGAAGCCTCTCCGCTGTGGCCAGCGGGCGCGGTGCGGATTGTCCCCTGGAGCCCCGGGAGGAGCCCTCCTCTGACAGACAGGAATTTACTCGACTGTAACCCAGAGAGCCCCAATGTAGACAGACAGGATGGATCAGGCAGCCGGCATCATTGACCCAGTTCCGCTTCGTTAACCTTTCCAATTAAGGAGGATGTTGCTGAAAGTGACACCTCTCCGCAGACTGCAGAGCCCTACCTCGAATCCTGGGGCCCGAGCCTCTTTAGGGAGAGTCTCGCATTTCCAAGGTGCGCAACCAGATTTCCCTGGCAAGCGAGTCCTAAGTGTGAGTGACGGGGCTCCGGGGAGCACCGCATCCTCTTCCCGCCCTTGTTAATTAGGATGCTAAGTGGGCAGTACCGGCGCTCGGGTCCTCCAGAAGCTTTTAAATAAATCGTGCACCCTGAACCACCCCGCGAGATGGGGGGGTCTCGCATCTCCCTTTGGAACAGCAAATCAAAGAGCTGGGTGCAGGGACCAGGCCGTCCGTTTGGTCCATGTGGTTGACCGGTCTTTCCCTGGCTTTCCCAGGGGACGCTCTTTTTCCAGCGAGGTTCTTAGGGGGTTCAGTGTGGTGTTCTTCCCCGATTCCGGAGCGGTGAAGCGTAAGCCCCAAACAATAGCCAAATGAGCTGTGAAGTACAGCTTAATTAATCTGGGCGTGCACCCAACACCCCCGGAGCCGTGCTCTGCGAGGAGCTGGCTCTGAGGATGGAGGCTAATTTCGTGGCTGAGATGCAGTTTCTTATTTTTCCTAATCAGAAATCTAGATGGTGGGATCCGAGTGGACAGACGGACCCGGGGAGGGGAGGGTTAGCAGGCGCTCCCTGGGTGGGCTGCCCAAGGTCTGGTGCAGGTCACCGGCCACAGACAGGAAGATCTTGCCCCTTGAAGGTGAAACTAGGGCCGGTTGCTACGCCCAGGGACCCTGCCGGGCCCCCTCCTCCTGCCTGTGAGCGGCCGTGGAATTGCTTGGTGGGGGCCCCAGGAAGGGGAGCCATTGGGCCCACTCACCCCCCAAAAGTGGCTCAGGGGATGTTGGGTTCCGCGGGGCACAGCTGCCACTTGGCCCTCGGGGAAGGAGGGGGCAGAAAAGTTCCCCTCGAGGTTTTCCTGGGTCTGAGGCCTGTTGGCGTGTGAAGAGGAGATTCTCTTAGAACGTCCATCCTGTGGGCTGCCCCGGGGTGGGGTGGGGGGGCACTGGGAACTGGACCCCAGCCTGCGATGGGGGATGCAGAGGCCAGAGCTCCACCTGTGCCCATGACCTTGGCCCTGACACCCGCCTGAGTCAGGCATCACAGTAAAGAGGTGACGGGACAGGGATCAGGAAAGCAGGGGCCGCTCCGCCGGAGCCTCGGGGTGCAGAGGGCTCCCCTTCCCCTCACTTCCTTGGGCTGGTGCTAATTCGCAAGGTTTCCTAGAATCCGGCTTCGGGAAGTCTGCTAGGATAAAGCCAAGCCCCAAAGTGGGTGTCTGTCTGCTTCCGGGCCCCAGGACCAGGCGGCTCTCTGTAAGCCACGGCTCGAGAGGCCCTGTTCCCAGAATCGAGGCCCCGAGATGGTTCTGTGCAGGGCAAACAGAAATAGCCTTTGTGCGCTGTTTCCTGTTTTCCTCGGAAACCCCGGGCTGAACACCGCCACCGCCTGCCCTCCTAGGTGCCTTCCTCCTTCTGTCCCTCCCCGGTCCCTCCGCCAGCCCTCAGAGGTCCTGCCTAAGGACCCCGAGGCATTGCCACCCGCTTCTCCTTTGTCCCGAGGACCCCAACACCCAGGGACATGCTTGGTGACAGTGCCACGGTGGGGGGCGGCGGATTGGCCCAGCTCTTCTGTCACCTCCCTGTAGCCAGGGCTGCCCCCTCCCTCCCCGGGGCCAAGAGCTGGAGAAACGAGGCTTTGTTTGTTTGAAAATGGCGTCGCTCTGGTGGGGACGTCCCCCTCACTCACGTGTCTTTCCTTCTCTCCCCACAGGACCCGCACCCGAGCCCCCTGATCGCCCTGGGGACCCAGGTGAGTACCTCCCTCGGTTCTGTCACCTGTTTGCACCTTGATGTTCTGGGGCCGGCTCCGCGGGGGGCGTGCGCACATCCTCTGGTGCCCCAGACGGGGCCGAGGGTGCACACGCGGGTGTCCACGCTCTGTCTGGCTGTGTACCCGCGTGGGCACGGTCACATCCGGGTATCTAAAGGCACCTCCCACCCCGTGGCCAGAACCAGAGCCGTTTCTTTGGTGTCCTCTGCCCTTGGTTCTCCCAGCAAGCACAGGGGGCTGGGGGGACTCTGGGGACGGGCAGAGGCCGTCACCCTTCTGTCTGCGTGCCTCCTGGGACAGTCTAGAAGGCAGTTGTGTTTTCTGTGGGGGGCGGGCGACCCGTGGGCCTGGTGAGCAGGGATGTGGCCCTGCGTCTGCGTTCTGCTGGGCGGGGGGTAGGACACAGGTATGGGCCCGGGCCCCCCCCCCCCCCCCCCCCCCCCCGGCTTCGTGCCCACCCGGGTGGAGTTCCGGCTCTCCACCTTCCCACCCTGGGAGGCTGGCAGGCCACCGAATCTCTCAGCTGGGAGACAGCCACAGGGCTGGTGTCCACCTTGCAGGAGTGCGGTGACGATCGCAGGAAATGGTGTGTGCAGAGTCAGGGGGACGCACGGGGTGTCTGTGTGACCCCCAAGCCATGTCGCCATGGGGACTTCCTGTGTTGGGGGAGGCCGGCTAGAGGGCATTTCTTCCTTAACTGGACTCACTTTAAGAGGTTGACTGTCCAGAGCCAGCGGTTTGGGCCCGAGGCTACTTGGAAACGTCTGAAGACGTTTGGGCCTCCCTGGGTCGTGTGTGGAGGGGACGCTGCTCGGAACCCCCGGTGTCCAGTCCCACCTCCTGTGTGTCGGTGGACGACACTGTCTCGGGCAGTTGGTTGGGTGGACTCATGTTTGAACTGCACCCAGGGGCAGGCCTGGGCCGTGAGCAGGACCCTGGGCACCAAGTCCCGCTGCCCGCCTGGAGCTGCCCCGTGGAGGGTTCTGAGCTTGACCTTCCCGCAACCTCCAGGCTGGACACCAGCCGGCCAGCCTCAGAGCCTCCTCGGGAAAGGGCCATCGGTACCCTTGGCTTCGGCCAGCGCTTTGTGGGGGTGACAGCTCCCCACGCACAGTGGCCGCTCTTAAAGTCCCAAGGGACCCGATCCTCGGTCGGCGGCCAGGGGTGAGGCAGGACGCGCTCTCCCTTCCGCGTGCCGTCCCACTGGGTCCCCGACAGGACTCTGCCCCGGGGCGCCTGGTTCTCTTTGGGGAGCCCTAGGCGACGGTGGTCTGGCCCCGCGTCCTGATTTTCCGGTGCTGAAGACACACTGGAACCCAACCAAAGTTCAAAGTTTTTTTTTAACTGTTGGCACGAGACCGGGGCCAGCTTGGCCTTGTGCTGGGCCTCAGCCATCGTGGGGCGAACAAGGGGCCTGTTGAGCTGCCTGCAGGCGGGTCAGACACGAGGGCAGGGCAGGGTTCGCTGGCAGAGAGCAGCGTCCCAGATGGTCCCCACATGCCGCCGGCCAGAGGGCGATGTGGCCGAGCCACGTGGCCCAGGAGCCCCAGGGCAGCTCCCACCCCCGCCCCAGCCCCAACCCCGAGTCCTTGGCTCTCAGGTCGCCCGCTCCATCCTGAAGCCCAGGGTCGCAGTGGCCCTTCCCGTTGGATGTCACAGAGCGCGTGTCCTCGCCTCCTGCGTGGGCTGCTCTCCCCGCCTGCTGGCTGCATAGGCCCTGAGCGTGGCTCGGTCCCTCTGTCCCCACACGGCTGTGCTGAGTGGGGGTCGATGGGTTGGTGGCTGCAGACGGCTCCTCTGACGCTCTCGGCATCCGCACCAACGAGCTTTGCCACCATCGGATCAGCGGGACTCGGCAGCCACGTTAGCAGAATGAGGACGCCCAGGAAGGGCTACCTCCCCAGTGCCAGCTCGGAGCTGCGCGCACCGAGGACGTCCTGGCCACAGTGGTCCACCGGAACCGGGTGACCCAGAAATGGAGAAATAACACCAGCAGCGAGAGTCCGGAAGGAATCTGAGTTCAGGCTGTGGCTTGGTTTCCTGATCCTGCTCTCCAGCCCCGCTAGGCTTCTTCATGTGCCAGGAACCGGCTTCTCCCACGGCACCCTCACGTGCCCCAGTTACATCCGTGTTCCTAGGATACGTCATTTCTAAGAGATGGGCCTCGGGCTCAGAGAGGTTAGGCGACTTGTCCAGGGTCCCACAGGAAGATCAGGCGTGGATGGGTGTCCGACGCAGGGTCTTTCGACCTCAGAATCTCTCTGCTCCATCTTTCTTCTCTTTTGCTAGAAAATGAAGTTGCCTGGACTGATGGAAAGGGGCACAGGTAGGGGGACAGGTAGCAGGTTTCCACCCAAGGTTCATGATAGAATGTTCCACACACAGAAGAGAAGACGGGGTGAGGTGATTGTGGGCAGATGGACGGACGGATGGACAGGCAGATAGGTGGAGAGGCAGTACTGGTAGTCGTTTTTATTTTTATGGGTTTTTTTTTTTTTTGCATGACACACAGGTTGTCATCGGGCTTGTGTGTCGAATGGCGTGGGCATTGGCCCCAATAGGAGTTTTATTTTAAGCCCGTGCACACACACACACAGACACACACACACACACACACACGCACACCGCACGGTGCCACCTCTCCCTGTCCTGATAAGTTTGAAGGCTTATTTGATTCTCTTTCTTATTGATCCTCAGGAGGCCGATCGGTTCTGGCTCGCTCTTGTCATTTAACTTCAGCTTCTCGCCCCCACCCCCACCCACCAGCCTCTCTGTGAACTGGCCTCAGCTCGGCCCCCAGCACCTGGGGGTGGGCGTGGAGGCGCTCTACAGTGGAGCCGGGGCGTGTCCACCTGGGTGTTGGTGAGGCCGGCTCCGTCCAGGGGGCAGACCTGCATCTGCCTCCAGCTCCCTCTCCAGCCCCCAGGATCCAGGGCAGCGGGAGGAAGTCCCCTGACTGCTCCCTTTTCAAAACCAACCAGGTACTTGAGTTTCTTTGACCCACGGACTCAGAGCAGAGGGGAAGGAAGAAGCATCTCCGTTGTTTAAAGACGATGCCCGGCGGAGAAGCCGGTGGATAAGGCCGAGTCCTGAATGTGAGCGGAAATGAATGCTTTAAAAATTACATCCATGTAGATCTATTCATCTCCCCGCTTATTCAATAAACCGCTAATGGGCCATGCAGAGGCCCGGCCTCGCGCCAGATCCTAAAGACAGTGCGGTAACGGAGACAGAAAAACCCTGCCAGAGAGGAATCCATTTTTTCCCCCTTTTGGTACTGGGGGACTGAACCCGGGGATGCTTTATCCTAGCTCTTTTAATTTATTTATTTATTTTTTATCTTGAGACAGTGTCTGGCTCAGTGGCTGAGGCTGGCCTCCAGCTTGCGATCCTCCTGCCTCCGCCTCTCGAGTCCCTGGGATTACGGGCGTGTACCGGGGTGCTGGGCAGAGGATCCATTCTTTTTGGAGGAGTCAGACAGGAAATATACAAAAGACTGTGTCCCTGATTTCAATTTAGTGACATGTGAATGGAAAAAAGAAAAGCGTGTTTACAATGGAGAATGGACGGGGTGGAGCACGTTTGTTCAGCAGTTTCACTAGGGGAGATCTGAGCCCGGGAGGTGAGGCCTGAGCCCGGGAGGGGAGATTGAAGCTGAACAGCTCACCTTGCCCAGAGGCGCAGTCAGACTGTTCTGAAATTCCTGCGTGTTATGTCTGGGTTCTTCTAAAAATGATGCTCGTTGTCCTTAGAATCAATTAAGGTGTCAGGCCGGGCGCGGTGGCGCACACCTGTCATCCCAGCAGCTCCGGAGGCTGAGGCAGGAGGATCACAAGTTCAAAGCCAGCCTCACCAAAAGCCAGGCCCTAAGCAACTCAGCGAGACCCTGTCTCTGAATAAAATACAACATAGGGCTGGGGACGTGGCTCAGTGGTCGAGGGCCCCTGAGTTCAATCCCTGGTACCAAAATAATAATAATAATAATAATAATAATAAGGTGTCATTTCCATCCTTCTCCTTTGTGAAGCGGCCGGGAGCTTCGGGTCTCAGCCATGTCCTGCTCACGTGGGGCCCGTGTCAGAAGCCGGGCTGATGGTTGTCCTCAGCTAATTAACAGCTGACCGCTGCTCAGATGAACTTAGATTTCACTGTCCACTCGTTCTCAATCAGGGTGATTTTGCCTGCCAGGGGGTTTACTTCACAAAAACACTTAGTGTTCTCTCGTTTGTATTCGAAGGCCACCCTCTCTTAAGGTCAGACGTCACCCAGCCTGCCGGCTCTGGCCAGGACCCCTGCATGCCCAGCGTATCTCTGTCGGCAGTGACCAAGACCCCATGAAGGAACCCAGGGTGCACAGAGTGTGATCTCCGTGTGCATTGAGGGTGGGTCTTGCTGAATAAAAACGAAAACCGCTGGTCAGAAGGGAGGATTTCGAGAGGATGCAGAGTTAAAAACAAACTAACCCAACAGGACCGAGCACTGGCCTGGCACGCACCGGACCCTGCGTCCACCCCGAGCACTGCAAAAATAAGAATTAAAATTTAAAAAGACAGCTACTTGGCTGGGCCCCGGGCGGCGCTGGGCAAGGCTCGGCTGCTGGAAGGGCCCTCTGAGCATGCTGGCACTGGGTCCGGGCCTCTTTCCGGGGCGGGCCGCGGCCTCTGCTGCCCAGGCTTCTTTCTGGGGAAGCTCAGCCCGGCTCCCGGGTCAGAGCGACCGCTGTCTCCGCGCCTCTCTTGCAGGGTTCGTTTAACCTTTTCCTTCGCAGAGAGTGCTCTTTGGATCATCAGGGAACTCCTGAGGAGTCTCCGGCCCAGCGTCTGCGGAGTGGAGGGACAGGTCCCCTGGGCCCTGCAGCTGGGTGTGAGCTGCTGCCTTCGGGGGCGGACGAGGCTGGTTTGGGGCCGGGCCAGGTCCTCTTGCCATGATTTTTTCCACCGGTTCTGATTTGCCAGGTCTCTAATTAGCCCTGGTGGGGGTGGAGGTGGCCGGCTAGACCTTGGCCCGGGCAGAGGCTCAGCGCGCTGGGCAGGGCGGTGCGCGCGGGCGGGCGCTGGAGCCATCTCTGGGAGGCTTTGTGGTCTCAGGGCCACCGGCTCCTCTCTGGTCGGTGTGACTCAGGCCAAATGACGTGATGCAACATTCTACAAATAGCCGGCAAGTTCCCCTAAGCACCGCCACATGCCTCATGCCTCGTCTCAAAAAATACATCTGCCGAGGTCACCATGCCTGCGTGCTGGGCGGCGTGGGCCTGGCTTGGGACGTTGCCGGTTCGAGTTCAGCCTTGAACTCGCCACGCCCGCCGTCACGGCGCCTGTCATTCAGGAGGACACTCACCAGTCCACGGCGGCCTCGAGGTGGCAACTGGGCGTGCTCCGTGTTCATATGACTCCGGGTGTCCCACCATCGGCCCCAAAGTGCAGACCAGAAGCCCAGGCCCGACGGGCTCCGGGGACCTGCTCCGCCGGTGGCCAACGGCGGAGGACTTGAACCTCGTGGCCGGCCGTTTAGCTTTCATTTATCAGGAAGGGACCTAGAGACAGATGCTGGGCCAGGAGAAAACCGAGACCAAGTCTCCTTTTACAAGTTGTAGTCGGTGGCAGAGCGCAGACACCCACCGCCCGGTGACGGATGAACCCGGTCTTCTGTGGTGACAGCAAGGCGCAGGCCCGGTTCTCCTCCGGCCCTGGCTCCGCGTGGGTCTAGGTTCCATGTAGACTGCAGACCTCAGACAGGGACCGCTGTGAATTTGATCAGACTTGGGTACAGAACAGAGATGGTAGGAATCCGGCCCCGGGCTGCAGGTAGAGGTAGATCAGGGCTGGGGCAGACGAGACGCAGGCCGAGGTACCGAAGGGGGGGTTAGCGTTGATGCAGGCGTAGATTTATGTCTACAGACGTAGGACACGTCACGTATGTGGCCCAGGGATCAGACATGGGTACCCACACAGGCTCCACGCAAACATGGTCACTCCAGCCACAGGGGATGTGTGACTGAGAAGCCGTGGCACAAGGGCTGGACGGCTCTGTCCACATGGTTCCAGCTGAGGCTGAGGCTGCAGCTCGGCCAGCAGAGCCCTGTCAGAGGCCCGAGAAGGAGCCCTGTCCCCTCCGAGCGCCCCCACTGACCAACGGGCACCGACAGAGGCCAGGGCACTGCAGCTGGGCCACAGGGCGCTGCCTCTGGATTGGCCCCGACGGCCAGCGTGGGAAGGCGCCCCTGACAGGTGGCAGAAACGTCCCACACACTGGGGTCTGGAGGTTCGGGGGCAGGGCTGTGTCCACTGGGAGCTCAGAAGAGAATGTTCCTGTGCGCGGATGTCCGGGCCTGTGCCAGGGCAGACGGGTTCGGTGCCCAGGACAATTCGGTCAAGAAAAATCCTTTTCACATAAAAGGGCCGCACAGAGCAGGTCCAGGTGGATGAGGGCCATACAGGGCCACAGGTGGGCCCCCAGCCTGCGGGGCCAGGGACCTTGGGTGCCGCTGGCCGTGCCGTTGACTGTGTGCTCGCTGAGCCTGGGGCTTTGCTGAGGCTTTGTGTGCGTGACTTGGTCTAATGGTGACAGCGGCTTCTGCAGGGTCACCCCTGTCACCTCCCCTCCAGGTGCTGCTGGTCCCCTCTGGGGCTGGCCCTGCTGCTCAGCAGATCCTGAGTCCCTTAGAGAGTCACTTTGCTCAGTCTCCTGGGTGGCCCCTTAGGACCCCTAGGGCAAGGCACCTCTTTCCTTGGGGACCACAGAGGACGAGCAGGGACAGTGGCCCTGGGTTGTCATTCACTGACACCCCTCTGTCTGCCGGCCACGGGCTTACTCAGTGAGGGATGGGGCCCAGGACGTGGGGAAGGGGACAGGCCCTCAGTGTCCCCTGAGGCCCCGAGCAGGCGCCAGGCCCAGAAGGCAGGTGCTGGCTGCCGGCCACCAAGGACTTCCAGATGTTCTGTCCTGGTCTTTGTCACACCCCAGCATTCGAAGCTGGCTTCTCAGGATGCCACCACCTCGCCCCCGTGGCTTTGCCACCTGGGGGTGGGGAGGGAGTGGTCCGGGATCTCTCTGGGCCCACGTGGCCCTGCCCGCCGCTCTGCGCCTTTGGGAACAGGGACGTCTTATTAGTCACGACCCCTCCCGGCTCCTCCCGCGAATCCCAGCTCTTGTTTATCCACTGAAAGAAGAAGCCCCAGAGGGACACCGCGGTCAGCCGGGGCGCAGTGCCAGAGGGGCAGGGCCAGGTCAGCAGTGGGCCGAGGTCAGCAGTGCGGACCCGCTGTCCCTAGGAGGGGGACCCGGCCGCTCCACGGCCAGGAGGAGCCCCCAGCTGGGCCGGGCCTCGAGGGGCCTCTGGTGTCCAGGTCCTGCCCACTGTCCTCAGAGCCAGCCCAGCTGGGCCGCGGGACCCTCTTATCACGGGGCCTGGACCCAGAGCGAGGCCTTTGCCTCCCCCTGGCCTCCTGGGCCCGGGCCTGGACTCGGCTGGGCCTGAGGGTGGTTTTGGGGGGTGCAGGGCTGGGGGCTGTTGAGAAGCCACGCGGAGCCCCAGCAGGGCCAGCCCCTAGGGCACCTCAGCCCCTGTGCCTGGGCTCCTGGGCATCAAAGTCCCCCCGGCCTGCGGCCCGTGTCCGCTCCCAGCAGTCCTGCCTCTGGACTTCCCCTAGGTCCCCCAGCAGAGTGGACAGGGCACCCAGGGCCGCTGACCCTGGGCACTCTGGTCAGGATCATCCTTCATCGTGGGTCCGCGCCGGCTCCGTGGGGTGTCCAGCCACATCCCTGGCTGCCCCCTGGGCAGCAGTGCCCCACCCCCCAGTCGTGACAACTGAACGCGTCTCCGGACTTGGCCAAGTGTCCCCCGGGGCAAAACCACCCGAGGATGAGAGCCCCGGCTAAGCAGCGTGGTGGGCAGCCCTGGGGCAGCCCTGGGACGGCCGCGGGCCGTGAGGCTCGGGGGGCTCCGCGGGGCTCTGGGCGGGGGCCTGAGGCTGCTCTTTCCATTTAAAAAGCCAGTGACACTCCAGACCCCGCCTCACTCCTGGGGATCGAGACCCTGCACCCGGTCACCTTTCTGTGACAGGCCTGTGATGGTCCTGGAGCCCGGGCCTCTGAGGACGGCGGGGTGGACGTGAAGGGCTCTCAGACTCGCGTGGCCCGGCTGTCCCAGGAGGGCGTGGCGCCTGACGTGCGGGCACAGGCTGTGGCTGTGGGCTGCCGCGTCTGCTCCCGGGCTGTGAAAGGGGCTGTGTGCAGGGCCGCCTCCCAGACAAGGGCCCTGTGTGCCCTGCCGCCGGCCGTTGGGTGTTTACGCGCCAGGGAGCGGCCGGTGCCTCCGTCCTGTCCTCCCAGGGCGGCTGGGACGGGAAATGGGGTTTATTTTTATTTTAAAAGGTTTTTTGTTTTTTTTTAAACTCCCCCCCCTTGGGACCTGAGGTTCGTTGGGGACTCGGTTTTCATGGTTGCTACACAGTGTCACGGCGCCGTGGTTACAGGATCCGCGGCTGCTGCACTGGGTCAGTATTTGGGGAGCGTCTCCAAGGTGCGAGACACCACGACGCGGGTCCCACCCTGTGAGCTCGGTGCCGGCTGGCTGATGGGCGAGTACTGGGTGTTCTGTGTTAGGTCAGAGGGTGACAAGCACCTACACACCCAGGGAAGGGAGGGGGCATGGGCCCAGTCACGCGGGTCTGGCAGGGGCAGCCCTTTGGCTTCGGTGGGGACTTTTCCATGTGGCAGCATTTGAGCAGAGACCTGAAGAGTGTGGGTGGACGAGCTGGATGAACAGGGATCGAGGCCCGTGCAAAGGCCCTGAGGCAGGATGCACTTGGCCACTTCAGAGTAGGGAAGAGGGCATGGGGGGGGGGTCAGCTGATAAAACAAAGCCCCCGCGGAAGCCCAGGAGTGAAGGGCGAGTTCACGCAGCCCTCACTCCATTCTTCAGAGAGAACAGCTACGGACGGGTCTTGATTTCTCCTTCTAGATTTTTCCTTTGCATATCAACACGTGTGTTTGTGCACACAAGTGTGCGTGTGCATGCTCCTCGCAGTGGATGGACGCAGGGCCTGCGTCCTCAGGGTGGGGGACAGCACCTGGGATCGCGGCTCACGGGGCCTGTGCATTTGGAACGTTGCTACGCAGGACTGGCCCCTCGAGAGGTGTCCTCAATTCTGCCAAAGCCTCTGTGACTTCCTGGGTCCCCCTAGAAGCTGATTATCATCCTTCGTGATCTTTGACCAAGGGATTAAAACAGCGTCTTGCTGTTTTCATTTGCACTTGAGATACTTGTGGGTTTAAGCAGTTTTTTAAAAAAAAGTGTTTTTTGTTTTGTTTTGTTTTTGTTTTTGTTTTAATGAATTCCTTAACCCCTTTGTCCAGGGTTCCTCCGTGGAGGAAATGGACTGAGTGACGGTCCCCAAGGTCATGGCACACTTGCCCTGGGCCCTGCACTCCCCAGCTGAGTGCCCATGATCAACTCACTTGTCCTCCATGGAGACGACTGTCCAGCCTCCCCAAAACCCCAGCAGGGAGGCTCGCTCCTCAGATAATGAAAGAGAGGGACCTGCAGGACAGGGTTAAAGAAGCCCCCCTGGCCACGCAGAGAGGAGGCCGGGAGCTGGCCCTCGGGTGGAGGCAGACCCCGAGCCACCTGCCTCACGGTGGGCGGGTTTGGTGACAGCGGGATTCTCCTCTAGGGCTCCACCGACCGACCGTGCTGGGGTAGTTTGAAAGCAAGACACCAGTCGGCTCCTGGCTTTGGGGACTCAGGGGTCTGGGCACAGGCTGGGGGCTGGGCCTCGGCCTGGGGCACATTCTGTGACATGCCCAAGGCCATACCAGAAAACAGTGTTCCCTCTTTCCATACTGGTCACTGGTCACTCCTGACCAAGTGCCCAGCTGAGCTGCAGAACTGAATCTGAGTTGCTGACTACAGAGATGTTAACTGATAGAACCGTGGGCTGGACCGGACGAGGGTGGTGCGTGAGGAATGGACACGGGGTGGCTGGACGGAAGAGTGGGTGGATGGATGGATGATGGGTGGGTGATGGATGGATGATGAGTGGATGGGTACATGGATGGATGATGGATGATGGATGGATGGATGATGGATGAGTGAGTGGATGGATAGATGGATAGGTAGATGGATGGGTGGGTGGATGGATGGATGGATGAGAGATGAAGGGAAAGAAGAAATGTTAAATAGTCTCATTTCATTTTTAAAGAATACCCCTCCTGTGACCTCCCGCTTGTTTAGGTGCTAGGTTTGGAAGCTGAGGGACCTGGTGCCTTCCTCCCCTGAGCTCCCAGGACAGAGAGGGACATGGTCCTGTTCTCTGTCATGGAAGCCTCTGGTGTCTAGTGAAACCTGTGCCTCTCGTCTCTGAAGAAGGGTTCAAAATGCAAAAGATCCATGATGCAGAGGAAAGCAGTGATATCAAAGTACAGCTCCCGAAACGTATTTTAAAATATCCAATTTGCGCCGTAAGAATGCATTCGCTTCTTTATCGACCCATTAGTTAACCAGATCTGGCAGCAGGTCTGGCAGCGACTGTAGCTGGGAGTGATATTTGGAGACGTCTGCTCCCCAAGCAACGGGACCCGCGATATCTGCGGTTTCCGTCAGCGTCCAAGTCTCGGGCGTCACCGACCCACACGTCTGTCGCCTACATTCGGGCTTGAAGGGCTGGCTAAGTTCTAGTTGGAATCAGCGAATCTGACCTTGAGGACCCTCGAGTCCACGGACCCCAGGACATTGACCCCTGGGCTAGACGGACAGACAGACCATCCCGAGGTGCTCACGGCAAGGAACGTCCTCACGGCGGAACGGTGGGCAGGGTCAGCGTGTAAGTGGCTTGTCCCCCGGTCTCTCTTCCTGACTGTCTTTTGTAGCTGAATTTGTTGTGAGATGAACGGACTGTGACGTCTGTAAAGTGTCGTCAGGTCTGTGGTTGAACCCAGAGCAGTGCCGAGCTGGCTCGGAAGGCTTCCTGGAAGAGCTCTCGCTCACGCCATGTCCTAACGGGCGTTAGCCAGGAGCAGACAGGACAAGGGGACACGGAAAGCCATCCCCAGCCAAGAGAACTGAGGAGAAATCATGAATTCTCCCAGGGGACTGCAAACTGAAAACACGGTCACTAATGGATTTTACAGTGATTGGAACAAGGGTCGGTGGGCAGTGGGGGCTGATGGCGTCCGGCAGAGACCCAGATATTGAAGACCACGTCAAGGGCTGGAGATTTATCCTGTGGGCAATAGGGAGCCACTGAAGGTGTTTGAGCAGGAGAGCTGCGTGGTGCAAGACTGGTCTGAGAAAGTCGCTCTGGTTACTGCGCGCAGAGTGCATTGGAGAGGGGAGTCTGTCCGGAGACTGAGAGTAGAAAGAGGACGTCCAACCCAGAAGGGCTGTGATGAAGACCTGAACTGGACGCTGGGGAGGGAGAGAAGGGACCCATTAAGATGCAGAAAGAACAGACAGCAATTTGGCAGGAGCGAGAACTGGCCCAGGACAAAGTGAGACAGGAAAGGAGTAAACAAAGGACAAGTGTGTCCTGGAAAAGAAGAATCTGGGTGCTAGGGATGAGCTCAGGGGCCCTGTACCCCGAGGTTACACCCCCTGCCCTTCTTATTTATCTAATTTTTTGAGACCCGGTCTTGCTAAGTTGAGGCTGACCTCCAACTTGCGATCCTCCTGCCTCAGCCTCCCAAGTTGCTGGGATAACAGGTTTGCAGCTCTGCACCCGGCACACGGAGGGACCTTCAGGAGCCTCCCACAGCTGCTTCCCCAGAAGCCCAAGCCTTCAGTGGCTTCCCTGAACCGGGCGACGTGGACTCCCACACCTAGGACCTTGGGTGCGTGTCATGCTGCCGGTTCAGTGACAGATTCTCAGGAAGTCCCCGTGACGAGCCACTTTTCAGGCCTCTGCTTCCCAGCCGTGAGCAGAGTTTCAAGGAGCAGGAATGAAACCGCTTTTTGAAAGGAAAGCCGGCCTTTTGCAGGGATCTCTGTGCCTTCCTGGGGATGAGGATCGATTTGTCCCCAGCTGCAGCGGATGTCACAGATGACCTTCCAAAAAGCAGCGACAGAGAGTATCCAACAAACACCCCACCGCAGGACACCGGCTTCCGCTTCCAAGGGCCTTTGAATGAGCACCATCCCTGCGTGGCCTGGCGGAGGGCTCCTGGCCGGGTGACCATGGAATGTCCCAAGGATGACTCTGGGAGGCGGTGGCTGGTCAGTCTGGACATGAACCCGAGGTCCAGTTACCCAGAGGCCAGTGGCCGTTGCAGGACGCCTTCGTGGGGGCTCCCCAGCAAGCCCCCCAGGCTGACCGAGCCGTCCTTCCTTCCGCAGGAGACAGCATGAGGGGTGGACAGTCAGAGCCGCAGCCCTTCACCGTCTCTGGTGCCCACAGCCCAGGGAGGGGCAGGCCTCACACGTGAGGGCCCCACGGGGTGCTGCTCGGGCGCAGAGTGGACAGGAGGGGTGGCGGGAGCAGGCTGTGGAACCAGAGGTCACCCTGTTGCCGCGAGGGGACGTGACCTCTTGTTGGAATAGCTCCGGGGCCCCCAGGGACTAGAGCCAGCACCTTGGGACAGGCAGGGCCTGGCGAGGGACCGTGACCCCAGGAGGCTCAGTGGACAGAGGGGCTGACGTTGAGGCCGCCTGAGGCCGTCTCGGTCTCCCCAGGTGTCCAGGAAGCACACACCAGGATGGCCGGCCTCCGCTGTGGTGTGGTGGGAAGGTGGACGGCGGAACCATCTTCTCTGGGTCTGAATCCTGGCGGTGCTACCTATTATCAGCCCACCTTGAGCCCTCAGTGTGCCCAGCAGCAGAAGGGACATGGCTGTGTGTGGGTCGGCCCGTCCTCCCGGGTACGGGTGCAGAACACACATGTTTCTCCTTCCCGGAGGCTGGAATGATCCCCGTTCTTTAAACAACCAGGACATCACCACAAGCAAATGAGAACCAGGCTCCGATGGGAAACAGCTGTGTCGGCCGCGGTCCTGGAGCCAAAGGCCCCATCTGGCCCCGCGGACCGCCCCCCCTCCCCCGCCCGCGCGAGGGCTTGGCTCTGCCCCGCCGGAGGCCGACCTTGGCTCATTCGGATTCGAGGCCAAGGGACTGGGCTCTTGCCTTAGGTCATGCTAAGGGGACACAGCCTCCGCCCTGGCCCTGACGTCCTTGGCCCTCAGCGTGCCGCGGGCAGCTGCTGGGGAGGAGGACGCTCTCGGGGACCCCATCTGCTGCAGCTGAGTCACGGCCCCTCTCTGGTCCTGGGCCATCGCCCTCTTGGCTGCAGAGCTGGCCTCTGCACAGAGCCCTGGAGCCGAGGACACTCAGAGGGGACCTCGGAGAGCTGCCACCTGCTGTCCCCCGGGACTGGCAGGGACCTGATGGGTTCCAGCGCCCCTCTGTGTCCAGCGTCTGAAGGCCCTGCCTCCCACACACGTGCGCCACTTTGTCTCAGGGCACAGCCTATCCCAGCCACCCACGGGAGAGGGTCCCCGAGTCCTCTAGTGCCCCAGGCCACCTCCTCTGTGAGGCGGGAATTCCCTGTCCCTGGCTCGTCCCCCAAACCCACCCTCATAGGGACATTCTCCGTGGAAAAGCCCAGCCCCGGCCCCTCGTGGGATCCTGGGTCGCAGCTGTGACTCGGTGACGTGGGTGGGGGATGTGGTTCTGGAGTCGGGCCACCAGCCTACAGCGTCGCGTCACCCGGGGCCTGGATCCGCGGGTCCCTCGGCCCCTTATGGGGGACAAGTGTGGGGCGGAGAGGCTCCCCAGCCCCGGGAGCCCAGCCCAGCCCTCGGCGGTCGGCGGTCCTCGGGTTTGTTCGCAAGTTCGTGAATGAACAAGCCGCCCTGCACGTGGGCGTGTCAGCGGAGGTCCCGCCTGGTGGAGCGCGTGTGGCCACGCCTGTCATGGACAGCGGTGACCTTGCACTGAGCACTCTGGACGTGTTGTCCCCGGATTCTCGAGACCCCGTCGGCTCACTCCGAGGATGGAGAAGGGACACACTCGGGCACAAGCGAGGCCCCACAGGAGGGTCCTCAACCTGATGAGGCAGAACTTTCTAGAACCCGTCCTTATGAGGACTATTTCAGAAAGGAGGAGACCCGGGGGAGTGATCAGGTGCCTTAGCGGGGGACCCTCACCCTGTCAGTCTCCCCGCCGGGCAGTGGTGCCCACCAGGCCACGTGCCCCCCCCTGCGTCCGTGTGTCTGGATTGCAGACTCTGTGTGTCCGTCTTTCTCCTGAGCAGGGCTTGCTTTGCAGAGTGCGCCCTCCGGCTCCAGCTATGACATGGACTTCCCCGCCCTGTTTCCTTACTGGTGCAGAAGGTACGGGTGTCTGTCACTGGTCCCATGGGCCAGGAGAAGGGGACGGTGTGGGGCTGTGGGAAGACATGGGCAGACGGTCGGGGACAGCCCCCGAAGAACCTGGCAGAGGGCGGAAGGTGGCGGCTCTGATGGGTTCTCTCCCGTGTCTTCTGTTGGAGGCCCACAGCCCGAGGGCCGAGGGGCTGCTTTATATTATAAAGGAGGGACTCAGTCCCGGGGTCCGGAGTGGCAGATCCAGGACTTGAATCCCGCTCCGGCCCTGCCGGGGGCCACGTTCTCCCTTCTAGACCTGCAGGGGTGAAGCCAGGCCCGGTTTGTACCCGGAGCGTCTCAGCCTCGCGGCCATCCCATCTGGACCTCTGTCTCTGGCTGGCGCGAGCTCCGGGGCAGGCCGTGGAGGTGGACAGCACGTGGCCGGCCGAGCTGAGGGTCTTTACTCTCTGACCGTTTACCCAAAAAGTGGGCCAGTCGCTGTGCCTGCCATCCTGTGGGGCCCGTGATGAGAATCACTAAACAGGTAAATAGGGAGGCCACAATGAGGCCACAGCCACCCGAGGGCTCGCCAGTCTGTCTCCTGGGACTCTTTTTCAGTCACGTCACCCATTTCCCCTCCTTCTTTTTTTTTGGGGGGGGGAGGCGGACTGTGGGTTGAACTCAAGGGCCCTCGGCCACGGAGCCACACCCCAGCCCTGGGTGGCATTTTATTTAGACACAGGGTCTCGCTGAGCTGCTTAGGGCCTCGCTAAGTTGCTGAGGCTGCCTTTGAACTTGCGATCCTCCAGCCTCAGCCTCCCGAGCGGCTGGGATGACAGGCGTGTGCCACCGCGCCCGTCTCCATTTCCCTAACTTCCGAGACAGAACATGCCGGGGTATGTCCCTTTCCCTGAAGAACCTGGCCACCCTCTCCAGCTCCGGGCTTTGGATTCGACTCAGGCCATCCAAAATGCCGTCGCTCTTCCGCGGTGACCCCGAGGTCCTTTATTCCAGCACTTTCCCCTGCTGCTGGGTCCTGGCCCACTGTGATGTCTCGCCCCCTTCTAAGCGCCCGGCTGTGGCCATCCGCGGGCCCCGCCTCTCCACCCAGGAGATGCTCAGACTCCATAGACCTGCACACAGGCAGCCAGCTCTGGCGGGCGGGGACCCCAGGCACCTGCACAGCTCCACCGTCCAAGGCCATTCTGTGCGGCTGACTCCGTGGAAAGGAGGTCACACTGTGCGTCTGTCACACTGTGTGTCTGTGTGCCTCCCCTCCTGCAGTTCACAGGCAGAGGGTGGACCGAGCGTCCCTCACCACGACAGCCCTGTGGTCCCAGGGCAACCAGCGGGAGCTGGATGCAGATAATGAAGGAACCTGGATCCTCACGCTGGGCCGATACCCGATCTGATCCCCTGGTTTACGCTTCCTGGACCCGAGCGGACGGCTGGTCACTTGAATCTTGACCGCAGATGTTGGCGGAGGCGAGGTCTGCCGGCTGAGTCTGGCTCCAGGGGTGGAATTTCAGACGGGAGAAAGCAGCCTTGGCGTGCGAAGTCCCAGCGCCACTCCGCAGTCAGAGGCGGGTTTTTAAAACAGAAGCTGATGGCAAACGTGCACCAACAGGCATCCGTTTTAATAGTCGGACCCAAGCAGAGTTCGTGTGTGTGCCCGTGTGACAGTTTTCATCTAATTTGCGAGTTATCCTAATTGCAACGTGCATGCTTGGCTTTCCAAACAACGTTTTCCCCTAAAAGTTTAAAATATCTAGTGGACAGGTAATGACCGAATGGATTCAAGGCGAATCAGGTGACAATCTCATTAAAGTTCAGTGAGTGACGGTGACCACCGCCAAGGCCAACTTCACGCCCACGTCCACCGCCACCTGGGTCAGTGTTAGATCCCGCTGCCTTCACCTGATCCCTGCAAGTGTCACACCCACGTTTGTTGTGGCTGCTGCTGCCGTTGTGGTTGCTGCCTTGGGGACAGTGGCCCTGCAGCCTCACGGGTCCCTCCCCTTTGGCATTGCAAAACCCCAAACCAAACACCAGCCCAACCAACCTCCTTTGTTTTAAAGGTGAGAGAAGTGTGGCCAGCAGGAGGTGACTTACCCAAGGTCACGGGAGGATGTGTGGAGCCAGGCTTTGGCCACTTGGTCCAAAGTTCCAGTTGCCCAAGATGAGTGAGTCCTAGAGAATTGTAGGGTGACGCGTGGCACCCTCGGCTAGCGACACTGTCCTGGGCACTTAAAAATGGGTTAAAAAGGGTGGTTCTCAGGCTCGCTGGTGTTACCACCAAAAATAAAGTGGAACCAACAAGGGAGCTTTGGAAGGTGACGGACAGGTCCCTGCCTGTGTCCGACTCCCAAGTGCCTCTGGTAAACCCGTGAGGATTTCCTGTAGGTCGGCTGCACCTTGATAAAGCAGACCACGGGATCATGGGTGCAGATTCAGGTAACTCCAGGTCCATCCTGGTCACAGAGACAGGACTCATCCTTCCCTGGATCCCATGGTCATCCATCCGTTGAAACCCATGAGTTTAAATCTGCCACTCCCCCCTCTCCCCCCGGCACAGAGGTCCGCAGAACAAGCACCCAGTTCTACTTGCAAGAGTCCAAAGTGGCTGCCATGGGACTTTCCGTATCCATGATCTAAACACCAGCATCCTGTGCTCTCCAAATGGCCCGCAACTTCTCTGCCTTGAAATATTCGAGTGGGATTCTTTACAGTCACAAAGCAGCACCTTCTCATGGTTGGAAATTTGGAAAATGACCAAGAAGGATTTAAAAAAAATCTTACATTTTTTGGGTATTTTTTTTCCAGCCTTTTCCACGCATGTGTATTTTTTTGCAATCAGCCTCAAACTCCCTTCATGTGAACCTTTTAGGTTCCATTTAATATGATATTAGAGTAAACCCTGAGATTGCTGTTTTCCTGAAATCAAAGAGCACTCTCTGTAAACCTCGCGTCCGTTGCCTGTATGAAATGCCGTCGTGGTTCTGCCTGCAACTCTATAATTTTTATTAAGCCACGCAGAAAATTACAAATAAATAATTACAACGAGGTGTGTAATTATGCCTAATTATAAATAACTATAAATCCTGTTATGATAAAGCATCTGACTCCTGTGCCTTCACAGAATACTCTTTTAAAATTAACATTCTCATTTTTGTGGGAGGAAAAAAATAATGGTGTTTTATAAAATAACTTGAAAGAAGAAGGAAAAAAAAAAAAAGGTTCGTAAAATCATTATCTTGAAATAAGCCTGGGTGCATTTCTTCCAGGTCTGTGTTTTCTACATTTGTAGGGATGTGGAAGCCGCCTTGTTTTTCACCCCACAACGTGCGGGGGGGGGGGGGGGGGGTTAAATAGAACGTAGGTGCTCGCTGACTCATGGTGAGGTTACGTCCTGAGACACCTGTTGTGAGTCAGAAATATCCTAAGTCAGAAACCTGTTTAATCCGCCTGACCTATTGAATGTCGCAGCTGAGCAACAGCGCCCTGGACAGCGCCTGCTGTTTACCCTGCGATCCTAGCTGGCCAGGAGCTACTGCCTGCAGAGAGCGAGAGGGAGGGAGAGAACCATCGGCCCAGAGCCCAGGAAAAGACCCCGATTCAAAATTCTGAGGACGATTTCTTCCAAATATGTGTCACTTTTGCACCATCAAAAAATCGAAAAAAAAAATTTAAATCCAACTGTTATAAGTCAGGGGCCAGGGGTAAGATGAATTTGATCAACTTGAGACCTGACGACTTAGGGGATCTGTTTTTGAAAGGCCTCCTCCGGCCACGTGTGGTGGTGCACGCCTGGCGTCCCAGTGACTTGGACTTGGGAGGCTGAGGCAGGAGGATTGCAAGTTCAAGGCCAGCCTCAGCAACTTAGCCAGGCCCTAAGCAACTTAATGAGACCCTGGCTCAAAATTTAAAAAAAAAAAAAATGGCTGGGGATGTGGCTCAGTGGTTAAGGCCCCTGGGTTCCAGCCCCAGTACCAAAAATAAATAAACACAATAATAATAATAATTTCACTTTCAGAAATGGAGGTTGAGCTTTTTAGAAAGCATTTGGGCATGGCACCTAAGCACCTGAGACTTTTTCTTGTTTTTTTTTTTCTTAATGCTTTGGGTTTGTTTTACAAAATCGCCACTCTGTAGTTGATTGGGGACAAAAAGGTTTTTCCCACCGCTGGATGGAGAAGCCCTGCTATCGAGCCAGACCAGCGTAGGGGGCTATAGTGTGGGATAGGGGCTCTCTGATCCCTAGCACAGATGCAGGGCCAGGTTCCCAAAACTGTCCTTTCTCATCACTTGCGATACTTTTCTTATTCTGTCCCTTGCTGCTCTCAATGAGCACATCTCCATCTCTGATGTCATTATTTTTCTTGTTTTCTTTCTCCCTTGACATAATTTTGTACCTTTCTCCTTCCCCCCCCCCTCAACTCTTGGTCGTGGGGAAGGGGGAGAGCCAGCAAATCGCAGCCATGCTTGTCGGGGTGGGCGGGGCCGCATCTGAGTCTGAACCAGACCCACTTTTGTACCCAGCTGTTATGACCCATCTTGCTGTAGGCGGAGAAGGACTCTTTTTCTTACTTCAGTACAAAACGTAGTTGCACTTCAGATCTGAAGTTGGGCAGCCCCGAGGCCACTGGAACTTCCCTGATCCCTGCCATCTACTCTTGATGGAGATCCCAAGCTGACCCTAGGTCGGCCTGGCCATGCGCGGGGATGTGCGCAGCACCTGATCACTTCCTCCGCCGATTAGAAAGCCCAGAGCCAGCAGCTGCACATTAGTGATGTTCTGTTGTCAGCGAATGCGGGAGCAGGTGACATGAAGCTTTGGAGTAATTCCACAGGCTCTGGGAATATGTCCCCTGGGCTACACGTACTAGTCCAGCACTGGGAACCGAGTGAACAGTGATGACGGAATAACTGGCTTTAGTTAAATAATTTGCTGTTTACGGCTTCTCTGTTTATGAATCAGTTAAAAGCCCTTTTAAGTGAAATTGGATAGACTACAAAGTGTTGGTTTCATGTGTTTTATTTGCAGTTTAATCAGCGTGATCCAGATGCCGGGGTGGGGGGGGGGGCGCCGAGCTGGGCTTTAATTATCCCTGCTTTGCCCCAGTTAGGAATTCCCAGCGGTGCCGTCTGCGCCAAGATGCCAAAAACCGCATTGTTCTTTAATTAGCTGTTGTAATTGTTGGAGTCTAATCTCCGTGATTAGCAGCAGCATTAAATACAGCAGGAAGAATAGGCCTGTCCTCTGCCTCTGCCCCCGTCAACACCGCCTCCCCCTTCTGCAGAGGGGTCTGGCAGGAATCAATTAGAGCCCAGCCAGCGCTGGGTGGGACAGGAGGGACACCGGCCACCGCCAAGCGGCGGGGCTGAGGGGAGTGGGTTTATGTCCCCGGATCGCCCTCCCCCACCAGCTCGAACGCTGTGGCCCTGACCTGTCACCGAGGCATTGGGAGGGCCCTGTGGATGGCGGTTTTGCGGTCCCTCTCTCGGATGGAGAAATGGACCGCAGTGGGACCAGCTGTTCTGGCTTTGGGTCTCTTGCCTCATTCCTTTAACTGTGGGGATTTATTGAGCGTTCCTTTTGTGCCAGGCCTTAGGCCAGGTGCTGGGGGTGCAGGGC
Source organism: Ictidomys tridecemlineatus (assembly GCF_052094955.1). Lineage (NCBI taxonomy): Eukaryota > Metazoa > Chordata > Mammalia > Rodentia > Sciuridae > Ictidomys > Ictidomys tridecemlineatus. The sequence continues at coordinate 140,353,964 of NC_135486.1, forward strand.
TGAACCAAGCAGGCACGGTCCCTGTCCCCACAGGGTGCGTCGTCTGAAGGAGGAGACAAGTGTCAGTCAAACCCTTGCACAGGTGGCAAGTTCGGTGCACGCTGGGAGATGCTATGAAGCCGTCCCTCAGGGATGGAGTTGAACAGTTAACTCACCTGGTCAGGTGAGCCGGGGTTCAGAAGGGTACCTTAGAGAAATGTCTAAACTGAGATCCAGTGAGTGACAGTCGGCCGGGCAAGGAGGCCAAGGAACAGCGTGTGCAAAGGTCCTGAGACAGGCTGAGTGTGATCTGCTGAGCCGGATTCACGAGCTCCTTGGGCTCATCCCTTGTCCCTGCTGCTCCGTTGCCGTGGGAAATTTTCCGCGCGGCTCTGCTCCACTCTGCCTTAGTGTCCGGGTCACAGGGGCACGTGGGTGCTGCCTGATCGACTGGGCTTTGCAGGACACTGCATTTTGGTGAGGCGTGCACTTGACCCTCGTGTGCAGGGGGTGACCTCAGCCAGGGAGGGGACCATGCCAGGGCCCCCAAGTCTGCGCCCCCCACCCCCAGGGAAGGAGGAGACTTTAGGAAGCCATTTACAGAACCCAAGAAAATCTTGGCCTTGTGATGGAGGCCACCCCTCCCCCGGAAGCCCCGTGCTGGTGCTGACTTGGGATGTCCGTGGTGGCAGCAGGCCCCCGATTCCGCAGGGTGTCTTGTGGGGAGGCCGGGTAGCCCAGTGGTTAAGACCCTGGACCTTGGAGTGCGTGCGACCAGCTAACCTGGGGCAGTCCCCAGTCCTCCCCGTCCTTCCCTCTCCGGTGTTTATTGAGCCTCTATTATGTGCCCGTGTGGCAGCAGGCACCAGACGCCCCCGGGACTCTGGAAATCCAGGCTCCTTGGCTTCCGGGAGCTGAGACAGAAGAAACAGATCATCAACCCAGAAGTGGACAGGTAAAGAGGGACAGTCCAAGAAACGGTGCTCTGGGAAAACTCAACGGGCTGTCAACAAGGCGGGCTGCAGCTGGATCCCGCCAGGGCCTCAGAGGCCATGATGAGGAACCTGGATTTGATCCCAGTCACCATGGGACACGTGGTCTGACCTGCAAGGTCAGGGGGACCCGGTACCTGGTCTCCCAAACGTCGCTGCTCTCGCCACCACGCCCTGTGCCTCCTTTTCATGAATCTCAAAGGGGCCTCCCCGCCTCGTCGTAAATGATCCAGAGAGAAGTTACAGCCCAAGGAACCATGAAGAAATGCTGGAAGGCAGACACCCAGGTGTGGCGTCCCCTCGCCGATCGCCGCTGCCGACCAGGGGCGCGTGCGACGAGCTTTACCCAGACCCTCGGGGTGGCCGACTGGAGCCCAGCAGCCCCTGGTTCTCAGGTCCTCTCCCCCAACTCTCCCAAGCCCGCCCCGAGATGGCGGGAGGTGGCCACGGCTCCCCAGCACCGTCACAGAAGCTCAGAAATACTTTCTGTCAATAGCCCGAGGTCCCCAGGTGGCGCGTGCATCTCCCTGCCCGCGGTACCCGGAGACGGAGTCAGTCAGCCTGATTCCCCGCGGATTCCACGTTGGTGGGCCACAGCCTGGGAAATGGGTCCCGAAGGCCCTGGGACGGGGGTTTGTGCTGTGAACAGGAAATGAGGCGACCTTGCGGCCAGCCAGGGGGGTCCTGCCTGATGCCCGTTGGCTCCTGCGACCTGCCAGGACCTGACCAGGTTCGGCTACCGATTCCTGACCTTCTGGATTCTTCTGGGAACTCTGCAGCTCATCGTCAGACTGTGGCTGGCCTCCTGTCAGTCACTGAGGCCTCGCTGGATGGCGGTGGAAGACCCTCCCCCAGGGACCCCCGGAGGCAAGATCAGGGCCTCAGGTTGGAGTCCAGAGCGATTGGAAGTAGAGTCCAGGGGCCTGGCGTCCGCCACACGGTGGCCATGAGCAGGGTGCCCGACCTCCCGAGCCCCCGCTTCCCAACCTGGGGACGATCCACGGAGGCCATCCCGGGGTTATTAAGGGCCTGCTCCGAGCCAGGCCTGGTGCCGGGGCTGGAGGAGACGCTGCAGGAGCAGGCGCACCTCTGACTTCACGGACTAACGGGAAGACGGTGCAGCCAGCCACCAACAGGGGCACCAGGGCGGTCGCAGTGGCCTCCTGAGATCAGCTGCTGGGCGGAAAAAGCCGAGTCTGGGCTGGAGGTGCGTGGAGTCCTGTCCTTGTGACGGGGGCCCCGGGAGGACGCGTTCCAGGGAGCCTGCATGTCCACTGAGGGTGGCAAACCCACCAAGTGACAAAGAGCTTGCCCAGGACAGGGGACAGAGGAGGACGGAGTGACTGAGGAGAGCGGAGCTCTTGTGTCCTGCTGCAAAAACAGCCTCGCAGGGACGTCATCGGGACTCCCCCTTGGAGAAGGGAGCGCCCACCTGGGTCCCCAGGATCTGCGGGTGGTCCTGCGTCCCCCTGGGCACACAGAGCCCGTCCTCACCATGTCCAAGCCCAGGGATGTCCCTCGGAGGAGCTGGCCCTCCCTGACCCTCGCCAGTCAGGGGGCCCTTGTGTGGTCAGATGCTGGCCCTGTTAGAGGTGTCGCGCCACATGTGTCCCCTCCCCTCTTCCCTCCCGCAGTCTGGCCGCCAGGCCTAGACATTGGCCGGGGCTGAGCGGCCAGCCTGGGCTTCCTGGCCTCACAAACAAGCCTCCGGGGGGTGCCAGGGCCGCGGGGCGGGACGAGGCTGCGAACAGCAGAGGTCTGTCTGGCCCTGACGTTGGCAGGCAGCCCCAGCCAGCCCCAAGAGCGTCACCCGGCCAGGTACCTGGGGCGCAGACAGGCCTGCCTTTGAGCAGGAGTGAGCCTGGCTTCCCGGGAGCCGCGGGGCTGGGTGACGGTGGCCTTGTCCCTGGGGAGTGTGCCCTGGCCGCCTCCCTGCTCAGCCCTGCCGTGGGCACCAGAGACCTCCGACTCGGGAGCATTTGCCATCCAGCAGGTCCTCAGAGGGGTGGACTGCCCCAGGCGAGAGTTTGCGCTGGCTTCCAGAACATTCCAGCAGGGAGAGGTTGCACGGCGGCCCGAGCTGGGCGTCCTGAGCTCGCTGTCTGCCCCTAATCCTCCCTGGACACGTCCCTTTGTGCTTCCTGAGCGTCCGTCTCCTTATCTGTAAATTGGGATAATAACAGGGAAGGTTAGAGTGTGAACACACGCACACATGCTCACGCACACACACGTGCACACACACGTGCACACACACACACACGCACACACATGCATGCACATGCGCGCACACACACACACCCACGTGCGTGGAGAACTGGTGGAGACCCAGTGAAGCCCAGGTCTAGCTGCAGGATCGGCATCAAGGACGACCTGAGGCGGCCGTCCCCTAGGCCCTGCCACAGGGACCCTGCAGTCCCCCAGCCCCTCCCACCTGGCCCCGCCCAGCCTGGGTGCCCTCCTGGCCCAGGAGCGTGCCTCCTGCCTGGCTGGCTGGTCCCTCCGTGGTGCCTCAGTCTAGAACGTTCCTCTTCCCCGTCTGTCTGGCAGGCTCCTGTCCATCCTTCCACTCTCCCCATCGCGGCCCCCCAGCCTCTGCCTGGACCTGCAAAGCCCCAGATCAGTTGTCCTCCTAGGGCGGCCCTGGGCCAGCTGTGCAGTGTCACATGGGAGCTGGAGGGTGGCACGCACGCTCCGGCCACCCCAGACCTGCCGCACGGGCACCTGTGGTGGGCAGGTGGCGGGCACGGGGTCCTGCCATCTGCAGGGTAATCACCCCCATGTGATCCTGACCACCAGGCCGCCGAGCCCAGTGGGTGAGGCAGGGCTCTGGTTGGGGACAGGCTGCTGTCCCCCTGCTCTGCGGAGGGACCGGGACTCTGCAGGGCTAACAGGCTCCTGGGCCGGGCTGGGCTCTGGGCTCCTCGGGGACAGGGTCCATGTCCCTGTCTCCTCTTGTGACTGTGGCAATGGGGTGTCGTGTGCTGACGTGGATTGGATTGGCAGCCCACGGTCACCCAGCCCCCAGGGATGGCCATCTCCTGGGCAGGGAGCCCGCCCCCCTCCAGCGTGGGGAGGGGGGGAGGGTGGACAGGGGGGAGGGGGGAGGGTGGACGGGAGGGACGTGCAATTTCTGGGACACTCAGTGGCAGGTCCTCTCCGCGACCCCTTCAGAGCCTCTTTATTCTAGAGCCCGCCAGGCCTCCGAGCGCCTTTAACCCTTCTCTGCCCGCGGCTCTCCAGCCAAGCCTCCCGTGAGCGCAATGGCCCAGTTGAATTCCATCTGCAGGCTCGGCCTCCTGGCGCCCAGCGGCCCCTGGGTGTGGAAGGGTTCCAAGCCCTGATCAATCCCTTCCTTTATTCAGGGCAGAGTTACAAACGGGCTGCAGTCGTGGGAAGGAATTTCCACCTCGCGGTGCAGAGCAGCCCTCATGAAAGATGGATTGATGGCACCCCCCGCACCGGGATGTCACCGGCCTCGGGAAAGCAGTGAATAAGTATCTGCCGGCCCTCTCTCTGCCACAAAAACCCTTTCAGGTCAAATTTCTCTGTGCCCAGGTGCATTTGATTTAAACCGTTTCACTGCAAAAATATAAATAAAATAGAGGCGGCTTCGGTAACCAACAAGAGAAACAGCCTGGTAAGACGGTTTGACGTGGGGAAAACAGGGCCTTACAACTGTGGGTCGTAGAACCACTGCCTTCCCCGGCCCTGGGCACGGGCCGTGGATTGTAAACAGCACAAGCCGGGGACCATGGGAACATGTACCTCCAAAGAGACGGGACTCCCAGGTTCCAGGTTCAACCCTGACTCTAGCTGGGTGAGTCACTTGGTCTCTCTGGGCCTCAGACTCTTCCTCTGTGCAATAGGAGACCAGATGGCCTCCGTAACCTTTTGTTTTCATGAATGTAAGAACATTCCAGCCAGGCACAGCGGCCCGAGCCTAATAATCCCAGCAGCTTGGGAGGCTGAAGCTAGAGGATCGCAAATCTGAGGCCAGCCTCAGCCACTTTGCAAACTTCTCAGCAACTTAGAGAGATCCCGACTTGAGGTTAGGAAAAATGAACCCACACCCCACCCAGCTCCCTGGGGCTACAGGAGCCCCTGGGGAAACAGCGGGGTCTGCACACAAGGCCTGGCAGATAGAAGCCCCCAGAAGCCTCCCCTCGGGCTGAGGGTGTGAGTGGAGCAGAGTGGAGGAGCCAAGCTTCCCTTTGCAGATAAGGAAAGGGCCGGGAACCGACTGTGGACCCCTGAGGGTCACGTGCACACAGACCCCAACTGCCGTCTGCGCCGGTGGCTGTGGGTCTCTGGGGCTGGTCTCGTCCAAAGCACAGTTAAAGCTTCACCCGCCTTAGGAAGCATTAGAGGTGGGACAGGGGATCAGCAGTGCGCCTTCCAGTCCATTCGTGTGGTGCTTGGGGTAAGTGGCACCTCGAGACACAGTGACTGGGTCTCCCACAGGCTCTCTGTCTCTTGCTGTGTCATGCCCGGAGCTACCTCTGGACTCTGTTGGCAAGAAGGCCCCGAGCCCAGAACCATGAGCCAAAAAGAAACTTCTTTGCTTTATAAACTCACCCAGTCTCTGGCGTTGTGTCATCCGCAACAAAAATAATGGACAACTTCCTCGCCTCTGCCCTACTTGACGGTGATGTTGTGGGACATATAAGCAAATAGCTTTACCTCGAATTCTTACAGAAACAGACACTTGGCCATTCAGCCCCCCTCACAGAGGGCAAGGAGAGAAGAGAAGCCGGTTCAGCTGGTCCAGCCACTTGGGTTATGGGTTCCAATGCATTGGGTTCCCAAGACTTTCTGGAAAAAAAAAAAAAGAAGAAAAGAGATCTCACCTGTGCCTTTACCAGACGGTTGACAGGTGACGCTTTTGGACAGGGGCTTGCAGCAAGTTCAGGGCCAAGAACACGTGTCAGCTATTTCCAAGGAGCCGGCCGGCCAGGGAGAGGCTCGGGTGGAACAAGTTAGGCCACTTCCCAGCCCCCGCCCGCCACACCCAGGCTCCCGGCCCCGCCAGCTGATCCCTGCAGACAAAGGGGCTCTCTGATCCGGGGACTCTGCGCTGGCCAGGTGCGCTGCCCAGAGCGCCATCTTTGCACCTGATTCTCTACCTGTCCTCCCCCGCCTGGGGCCTCCTGATTGGCTACACACTTGCCTGGGCCCCTGCTCAAAGGTCACCTCCCGTGTCCTCCCTCCCGGGCTTGCAGAGGCCACACTGCCCTGGCTGTCCCCTTCTGCTGGCTTTGGCCATCAATTAGCACGAGGTACTGACACTGTCTGTCTTCCAAGGTCCCCTGTGAGCTCCAAGTGGGCCTCACGTTCGCCTTACGGACTGTGTGTCTGCTCTCACACTCACACACACACACACTCACACTCACACACTCACACTGACACACACACACACACACACATTCATTACTCAAGTATGTCATCTGTTCCTCATCCTCAGTACCTGGCACATGATTTTCTCTCCACAAACGTGCGTGACTCACCTCTGCACATTGATCGTAAGATAACCCTCAGTTTCAAAATGCTGAAGTGGTACCAGGCACCATGGCGCACGCCTGGACTCCCAGCAACTCTGGAGGCTGAGGCAGGAGGATCGCAAGTTCAAGGCCAGCCTCAGCAACTTAGCAAGACTCCTGTCTCAGAATTAAAACTACAAAAAGGGCTGGGGTGTGGCTCTGTGGTTAAGTATCTCGGGGTTCAATTTGAGGGGGGAACATGAAATAGTGAGGAAAAAAATCTGCAAATCAGGAGAACACGGCACAGTCGCCCGCGACCCCCTGCGCCCACGAGAAGGAAGAGGTCCCCTGACTGCGCTCGGCTTCTCGGTGGGTTCCAGAACCTTCTCCCGTCCGTTCTGCCCTCCCAATGCACTGTTACAGAGCCCGATTCATGGGGACAATGCTGGGGTCTCCAAAGGGCTTCAACCTTTCTTTTTTGCTTCTTTGGAAAACTTGTGTGTGCTCCACAGGGACACGCGGGAGCAAGTGACAGCTGAGCCACCGGGGGTGGGTCAGCCGCCAAGGGCAGGCTCAAGGCGCCGGAGCCGCCGCTCCCTGGATTAAGTCCAGCTCCGTCCGTAAGGTCAGGGGCCACGTCGCTGTGTCATCCCTGTGTCTCCTGCACGGTGCTCTGCACGCGGCAGGTCCTGGAGGAGTGGATGAGCGCTCCGGGGACTTGGGTGACCAAGGCCACCAGGGCTGCTGCCCCTTCCCCCTCCCCAACCTGCTCCTGACCCTTCCCCTCCCCTCATCCCTCCCAGGCTGAAGGCCACCGCGCCGCGGCCCTCCCTCCCCAAAGCCCCTGTTCTTCTGCCTGCTGGGGCTCTTCCGGGCACCTCCGGGGTTCCTGGTGCCGGCTGGGGGGTCTCCTCCCCCTGACCCAGGGCGTCCAGCACAAGACAAGAGCAGCCACGGGGAAAAGCACATCTGTCCCTTCTGTCACCTGTGCCCAGTGAGTGGCGGGGCCTTTGCTCACGGCTGGAGGGTCTGTTCCCAGTGCTGGGGTCGGGTGGAGACTCCAGAGGGCCTCAGCAGAGCACGTGGGCCAAGGACCTGCCTGCAGGCCACCCGAGCACAGTGGACAGTGGGCCACCTTGCCGCGGCCCAGGCTTGGCGTATTTTGCTAAGGCACCGCAGGGTATGGCATGGCCCAGCTCCTGGCCTGGGTGGACCTGGCATGACTCCCGGTGGATTTCAGCAGCTCCCTGACCACCCGGGACACTGTCCAGTAAAACTGAAGAGGAGCTCAGTTAGGGCGAAGTGAAAATTCTGGCTCAGGTCCTGACCTGTGGCCTGCTCCCCGAGAGGCCTCCTAGACCCCAGGCTCCTCTTCTGAGGCTGGATGTTAGACGCAGCACCTGGCACTAGGGCAGAGACCCAGAGAAGACTTAGCGCTGGGGCACCTGTCATGTCATTTAAGCCTCCCAGGACACTGCGAGGTAAATGTCAGCCACTGACGTCACGCTGATCTGAGTAGTTAGATCAGAATCACTCGACTCGTGTGTGTGTATGTGTGTGTGTGTGTGTGTGTGTGTTTCATTATCAACCTCCTAAGAAGAAAACTTTAACTTGATTTAAATTCTCCCCAGTGAGAGAAATTAAAACTAAGGGATAAGGCTGTATGGGATAGGATTGAGCTTTGGGGTCCACAAACCAATGCAATATTTAAGATTTATTGTTTTGTGTGTGCACACACCCAACATGGTACTCGGCTTAGCAGTCTAATGGATAGATGAAGAGGCCCAGAGGGGTCAAGCAACTCACTCAAAGCCACACAGCCAGCGAGAGGGAACCAGAGTGAGGTCTTTGGGATAGCTCTACACCACTGGTGACAGGTGGCCGCGACTCTACCAGCTGTTCCGTGTCTGGCTTTGCTCCCGCTCTGACGTGTCTTGTGGATCACTCTGCCGTGGCGCATACCCAATGCCTCCGTTGTTTTGATGCGTGGAGTCGCTTCTCTGGAGCGTCAGCGTCAGAGGATTTATCTAACCAGACCCACGACGCGGGGCTGGGCTTGTTTCCGTCTTGTGCAATTAAAGCCTCCACCGTGACGCTCCGCCTGCACCCCCACGGGTGGCTTCAGCACAAGGGACCGCGAAGGTCACACCCTGCACCTGCCTGAGAGCCTGGCACGGGTCAGGGGCAGGAGCCGAGAACCCCCCCACACACAAGGTCACCCAGTCCCCGCCACCTTTTATGCAATTGGTCACCTAGGAGCCTCCTGTCCTCTGGCCTTTCCTTGCCTCTGAGGCTCCCAGGGTTAGCTCTGAACTTCCGTCTCCGCTCCTTAGCACAAGGCCCCCGCGGATTCCTCTCCTGCTGCCTGGGGACCGGCTTGGGGCATCAGGAGCCTCACGGGGTCTCCCGGGTCCTGGGGGCCCCTGGGCTGGGGGGACAGCAGGCTCTTCCCGGGTCGCTGGTCTTTTCAGAACTTTTCCAGGACCCTGGACGGGAGCGGATTCTGCAGAGTCTCCGCAGCGTCTCGGTCGGGGGCTGGGAATGACCTTCGGCAGCCGGGGAGACCGTGGAGTGGCCAGTGAGCGGCCACAGGGCCAGAGGGGCCCCTCCTCTCCCCCGCAGACGGCCAGTCAGAGCGCCCCGAGGCGGAGAGGGCTGGGGACGCTGCAGCAGAGCGCCCGTCACTAGTCACTAAAGCCACTGCGCCTTAAACCACCTGATAATAAGCCCAGCGGCGGCCGCCGAGGCTTGTTCCCCTGGAGGAAGAGCAGCCTAACGGGCTGCAGAGGGGGGGGGATTCTGTGCAGACCCCGCCTCCTTGGTGGGGCCGGGAGGGCGGGCGCAGGGTGGCCAGCTGTGCTGATGCTGGGGGGCGGAGGGGGCGGGGCTAGCCTTGGCCCCTCCCTCTGCCTCCAGCGCTGCAGGTGCACAGAGATGGACTTAGCGTCCAGGCACCCGCTCCACAGATGCTTACCCGATTCACGTCACATGCCAGGCAGCGCAAAGCCACGGAGCTTGAGCTCTAGCTGCGGGACATAGATGATAATATAATATGGTGGTAAGTGGCCCGAGGAGGGGTAGGGGATGCCTATGGGGGGATGGGGGGATGCTTCTCGAAGGAGATGTCCTCTGAGCTGTTGCCTGAGCAAGGAACCATGAGGATATCGAGGGGACAGACAGCAAGTGCAAAGGCCCTGGGGTAGGTCAGACCCTCTCCGCTGGGAAGCAGAGGTAAGGTCCATGAAGAACGACCCAGAAGGTCAGAGTTTGGCCTTCCATGGACGCCTTCCTCGTCAGGGAAATCCAGAGAGGGGGGAGGTGACCACAGCAAGATCACACAGCTGCAGGAAGAGCTCTCGTTCTCTCTCTCTCTCTCTCTCTGTTTCTTTTGTATCAATTCCTGACTCCCTTTTTCTTGCTGTGGAGACTCAGAGGGATTTGAAAGCAGCGAGACCACGTCAGGCAGGTAGCTCAGCTCCCAAGCCTGCATTCCTTCCCCGGGTCCTGGCTTTCCTCATCTGTGACGCAGAGTGGTGGTGTCTTAGAACTGGCTCTCTTCACGATGCCACTGTCCCCCTGAGCAGGTGGATGCTCTGGGTAAGGGGACGGTACTGAGGAAGCCCCAGGCCGCAGGGCCTCCCTGGCTCAGGCAGGCGGTTTGGCCCCCGGGCACCTCGGCATCTTCACGTTACAACGGGGCGCCCAGAGCCAGGCACGGGGCGTGCGTCTGCAACCCCAGCTGCCGGGGAGGCTGAGGCAGGAGGACTGCGAGTTTGAGGTCAGCCTGGGCGACTTGGCGAGACCCTGTCTCAAAATGAAAAACAGAAAGAGCTGGACGTGCAGCCGGGTGTCGGGGCCGGCCTGCCGCACACGAGGCGCTGGGTTCGATTCCCAGGGCTGCAAAGAGAAAGAGGGGCCCGAGACGGCACTGGGGTGTTACGAGGATCCATAAACCAACCGGCCTGACGCGCTGGGCAGTGTCCAGCCCAGAGGACAGCAAGCGGTTCCTGCTCCCTCTTTTCTTCCCTACCCAGGGTATTCCGAAGCTGGTTCCCGATTGTGAGTCCACTGGACAGATGAGGAGACCGAGGCTCCAGGAGCTCAGTCTATTTAGCAAGAGGCGGGTGGGGCCTGCGCCCCGTGGGGTCCTCCCCGGGCCTCGCTGACCCACAGCCCACTCCAGTCCTCGTGCTTTGCCAGGCCAGCGCTGGACAGTCCTGCTTAACATCTCTCCCAGCCCCATCCCTGCCGTCCGCCTCCATCTTCCTGCGGCCCCTGCTCTGAACAAACTCCTCCCGTGCCCTCGGGGATGCCGCAGCTCCTGCCTGTGGCCTGGCTGCTGGACCTGGCACACGCTGCTTATTTTGACTCTGGGGCCACGTCCCGGTGCGTCAGCTGGGCCAGGAAGCCATGGTTTCTCCCTGGTGGGGGGCAGCCTCCCAGGGAGGTGCCCTGTCCTCGGACAGGCGTCGTCCGCTGTCGGTGACACCCACAAGTGGGGCTTGGTCCCCACCGCTGGGTTTTCCAGTGAGGCACAGAGAGGTTAAGGAACTAGCTCCAGATCACACAGCCAGCCAGCAGGAGCCGTGCCAGGATCTGAACCCGCCTCTCTCCGTGGAGCACAGCCCCGTCCTGCCCTCTGCTCTTGCAGCCGAGATGGGACTCCCCAAGACGTCCCCGGAGTCCTGCCTGCAGCTCCCTCCGTGACCTTTCCGTCCGAGGAGTGAGCAGCGGGTGCCCGCAGAGGCTCTGGAGGGAGAGATTCTTTTTCCACTTAAAATCTTTGAGTCAAAGCCCCGAAGCCTCTGGTTTGGGCGCAAATCCGTGGCTGTGCACCTCGGGAGTGTCACATGAGTTAACTGGAACAACTGTCCCCAGGGAACCAGGCGGCCACGCTCAGTGGAGGTTCCATCAGGAGAGGCTCCGGGTCGGAGGATCAGCGGCGTCGCGGGGGTCGCACGGAGACCTGGGTGCTGCTGGAAGGGGGACCCTGTCCTGCGTCCCCTCTCCCGCTCACCGCCCAGGACCCCCGACCTCAGCCCGGGGGGCCGCCAACCTCGGGGGGCAGAGTCCTTGGAGGGGTCCTGGAGGGGCCCCGGCTCCTCTGCTCCCGCCTGCAGGTCTGCCCGTGGCCCCTGCTCTGTGCTGAGATGCTGAGCCCGTCGTCCCCAGCAGGACAGGGCCAGGCGCACAGAGGCCTGGGAACGGGGAAGTGGCCCCGGTTCCCACGGCCTCACCCTGCGCAGGAGGGCAGCTGGGGGCCGATGTCCACCCGGAGGTGACTTTGCTCATCTGCTTCCTCAGCCTCGTTTCCCGTGGCCCCTCTGGTGGCGCCGTCTCCCACCAAGGCGGCTGCACCCTCCTCTCTGCTCAGGGGACGCAGGGACGCAGGCCAGCGGGCGTCTCGCATTCAGAGGTGACGGGGAAGAGCCCTGGGCCGCTCAGCCGACGCAGGGACAGAGCTAACCCTCGGAAGCAGAGCAGCCTCAGAATCTAGGAGGCTGAGGGAAGAGGGGACCTTATAAAGGAGGAGACCCGCTCCGACACTGACCTGAGAACACGGTTTCCCTCTTTGCATTGCCTGCCAGGGAGCTCAGAGACGCAGCTCCTACCTCTCTCAAGTGACCGGGACCTGTTATATTTTGGGGAGATGTTCACTATGCACCCGGAGGCCATGGACTTCCCTGTCTCTGCCCCCTTGGTCCCCCTCTTTACTGCACCCCTCCTCACCACTGTCTTTTACGCGTTTGACCTCTGGTCAGGGGACCTGTGTTTTGTTAGTTCGCCACGCGGGAGGCTCAAGAGTCACTGAGATGAGACCCAGCTCCTCGCTCCGTCCCCGTGTCCCTGGCCTCTGTCCCTGGCCCTGCTCAGCTCATCCAGCTGGGAGGCTCCTCAGCCTACGTTCCCCTTCAAGCCTCCACAAAAAGGGGGTCCCCCGACTCCAGGCCATAGAGTGGGGAGAGGCTGGGGAAACGGAGGCTGGGGAGAGGCTGGGGAAACGGAGGCTGGGGAAACGAACGCTGGGGAGAGGCTGGGGAAACGAAGGCTGGGAAGAGGCTGGGGAAACGAAGGCTGGGAAGAGGCTGGGGAAACGAAGGCTGGGGCGCTGCACCCGACCAAGTCCAGCCCCTGCCGCCGGCTCCAGGCCGCCAGCTCCAGGCCGCCAGCCCGGGATCCGCTGCACTTTACTCATTCATTTATTTCTCACCAGGGATTGACTCCAGGGGCACTTGGCCACTGAGCCACGTCCCCAGCCCTTTTTTTTCTCTTTTATTTGGAGGCAGTGTCTCACTGAGTGGCTTAGGGCCTCGCTAATTGCTGAGGTTGGCCTTGAACTCAAGGTCCTCCTGCCTCAGCCTCCTGAGCTGCAGGGATTCCGGGCGTGGGCCACCGCAACGCCTGCTGTGCCCCTGGGCTGAGCTGCTAACAGGCTGGTGACGGTGGCAGGCGTCTCCCTTCCCGGCCTCTGTTTGCACGTCCGTGAGATGGGAACGACCCCCCGCTGGCCGGCCTCACGGGTCCCCTGTCCTGCACGCTGCTTGTCCCAAGAAAACTCCTGTAAAGTGACGACCTTCAGGGGCCCCGAGAATATCACAGTTTGGTGGCGGTCGATCGCCACGGGGACATTGTCACCACCTCCGCCTGATGACCCGCAGGGACATGGTCCCTGTCCAGGCCACTTGATCTCTCACGTTGAAGAGAAGCCCTGCCGCCCCCTGGCCGTGGGCCTCAGGCCTGGCCTCTGTCCTCTTCCCTCGTGTCAGACAACGGCACCACAGAGCGGGCAGCCGGCCACTCCCAGGGGTCCCGGTGCCGCCCGGTGCCGGGCTCGGGCACTCGCGGGTGGAGTGGCCCACTGGGGGCAGCCCAGAGCGCGGGAACCCGGGAGCCCCTCCCCGCAGCCCCCGGCCCCTGCCTGAGACGGGCCCTGGGCTCTCGTGGTCAGGGCGCCCCCCAGAGCCCGCGCCATCAGTGCCCGGTCCTGGGCGCCGCGGCCCTTCTTGGAGACGGAAGGCCACCCTCATGAGAATGGAGGCGGGCCTCCCTCTGCCTGTCCGGCTTCGGGATCCTGAAACTCGGAGCCCGTCCGGAGCCACGGCCTTGTTCTCCAGCGGGCGGCTGCTCCAGAGGGCGGAAAGTTGGACGCCACCTGGACTTTCCAGGAGGAGTGGCCGGGGCGGCTCCTCCCCAGACGCACAGGCTGCCTCCCGCCAGCCCCGGGAGCCAGGGAGACGGGCCTCGTGCACATTCCACTGTCCCTGCCAACAAGGACCCCGGGGCCAGGAGGGAGCTGGGAACGACGTGGAGGATCCGCAGCCTGTGGGACGTTTCGTCTCCTGCTGAGCCACACCGTCTCTCAGAAGGAAAGTCGCCAGGGTCTATTTTATTTTATTTTATTTTATTTTATTTTATTTTTTTCTTCTTCTTTCCCAGCCTCAATTTTTGTTCTCTGCAACAAGCTGCTGCCACGTCCCCCCCCACCACCGCTGAGCTGGGGCGGGGGAGAGGGGAGTGAAGTCACGGGACACAGCTCTCCAGCCCCTTCTGAGTGGCTGTGGCTGACTCTGTTCCCTTTTTTTATTTTTGGTGACGGGGCAGACTCGTTTGGAACCATTCGAGTGTCTGTGGCAGCAGAACTGAAACTTCTCCTTTTCTTTGAATTTCATTTTTAAGGTTCGGAATAAGAGTCATTTGCATTCCCCGCCGTGACAGTGACGAGGACGTGGCGGGTCCCGGGTGTCGGGTACGATCGGAGCTTTGCAGAGTTCCCGTTCCTGGGCACCCCGAGAGCGACCCGCCTCCCGGTGGGAAAACACGTCAGTCAAGCTGAGAGAGAGAGAGGGGAGGGCCGCCACGCACACACCCGGAGACAAAGCCGAGTTGTCACATGTCACGGGGTGTCACGTCGTCGTCGAGTGTAAAAATGGTGGGAGATAATTGAAGGGTTCTGCACGGAGATTCTAGAGATAGGAGAAGAGGAGGAGGCGGCGAGGGGAAGGGGAGGGGGAGAAGAGCTGATGTGGGGAAGGAGTCTCTCCTGGACCAGGTCTGGCCCGCCACCTGCTTTTATAAATAAAGTTTTATTGGAACACGGCAGACCCGCCCCTTTACACGGGGCTCACGGGGGATGGCTTGGGCTGTCCAGTGGCAGTGGGGGGAGCCACGGAGACTCGCTGGCCTACCTGGCCTTGTTGGCTGGTCCTCTTTAACCAGGTGCAGAATGGCCTTCAGGGCTCAGGCTGGGTGACCTTGGGTGGGGGGGGCCTCTGCCTGCATCCTGCTCCTTGTATCCTGGGGCCATTTTTAGCAAATCACCCCAAAACTCACCAGGACGACAGGAAGCGACTTCTGTGATTCGTTTTGCTCCGGGTCTTTGGGTCAGCTCGGCCGCTCTTCTAGCCTCGGTGGTGGGGGGTGACGGTTCCCATCTTGGTGGACCTCGCGGGTCTGCGGACAAGCCACTCGGGAGCATTTCAGCCCGGCCTTGACCTCTCCGGGTCCAGCACACCTCCCCCTGGGCTCATCCACCGGGCGGCGGCCAGGGGCCCCCAAGAGGGGCGGGAACCCACACTCCCCACCCGAGCTGCCCTCTTTGGGCAAAGCAGATCACACACGGGGCCCGAGCTTTGCTGGCGCGTGGTCTGGGGTCTCTCTGCGTCTAACGTCACGGGGAGGCTGGCGCCTGATCCGGGCCCCCGCTGAAGAGCCGGGCCTCACGTGGTCCTGGCCCCGGGGGACCCAGATCCGGGCAGTTGTCACATCACCGTGATCAACATGGCTGCTGCCTGTCGGAGCGAGCAGCTGTCCACTCCTTTCTCAGATGCTCCTGTGCTGTCCCCAGCTCCATCGACTCTCTCTCGGGGACACGCAGCAGAGACTTGTGGTCCCTTTTCTCTGGGAGCCCGGTACAGGGGTCCCTTAATGCAAAGTGACGGCCAACGGAGGCCGGGCCCGGGAGGGCTCCCGGCAGCGGCTCTTGGCTGGAGGAGCCTGGCGCGGTCCTCGGGAGGACTAAACTGCAGCCTGACAGCGCAGATCCGGAAAGGTCACTGCGCAAAGTGGCTGCCCGGGAGGGAGGGGGTGGGGTGGGGAGGCCGGGCCGCGGGCAGTGGCAGACGCCAGGATCCCACAACTGCCTCACCGCGGAGAGGGGCCTTCCGCAGGCCCAGGGTCTCTCTGAGACTTGTTTGAAGTGGCCGCCGCCCCTGGGGATGGAAAGGCTCTGTCCACCTTCTGAACTTTTGTCCACACCCTGGACTTGGTGTTCAGGGAGCAGCCCTGCATGGGTCGAATCCAGAAGCAAGTCCGAAAAGAGAGGAGTGATGTGGAGAGAGGGACGAGGCATCTGAATGACCAAAAACCAAATCCAAGTCAGACCCGGGATCTCCGTTCTGCCGCTGCCTAGTTGGGGATACGGTGCTCTATGTACAGTTGTTCAGGACACACACTGCACAAGGGAATCTGCAGGAGCTAGCATTCAGCCTACACTGCCGTCAGCAAGGGCCTGCTGCAAGCCGCAGTGCTGCAACTGCGCAGGGTCCCGGGAACCTTTTTCTATAAACCCCACGAAGCTGCACCGTGAGTCAGCAGTGACCTTGGCTGGGTGGTCTTGGGTGACCTCTAAACTCTTAGAACATCAGTTGCCTCAGAAGGTATTTTAAGGGCTCAGAACAGCACAAGGACCCGATGAGTGAGGTCCACTCAGTTCCGCTCTGCTCCTCCGAGCCGCGAGGCCTCTCTCTGCCCCGATGCTGTCCACAGAGCCGCCAGGCTGAGCGGGCTCTGTCAGGTGTGCCAGGGTTTCTGGCTGGTAGAGACGAGTCCCACAGCCCGTTTCAGAGCTTTGGTGACCAAGGTCCCATCTTGGTGGACCTCACGTGGGTGGCATGTCCATCTGGACCAAGCCCTGAGTGCCACCTGAGGGCTGCTGGTTCCGGGTGACCAGGAAGGGCAGCTTGTCCACTGGGGGCCCGAGAAGCCCTTCCACCACTTACCAAGGCCGAGGGGCCGTCCTGCGCTTCCTCGGGGACTTCAGGCCGACCTTGCCTCCCTAGCTGGAACCCGCCCCGTGTTTTAGGGCCCATGAAATATCTCTCTCTCGGCCCCATCTGCTGTGAGAGTGCGCG
Source organism: Ictidomys tridecemlineatus (assembly GCF_052094955.1). Lineage (NCBI taxonomy): Eukaryota > Metazoa > Chordata > Mammalia > Rodentia > Sciuridae > Ictidomys > Ictidomys tridecemlineatus. The sequence goes on from NC_135486.1 coordinate 140,370,542, forward strand.
GACTGGACCACTGCCCAGGGCAGCTCTCCTCACCGTGAATTTCCAGTAACTGTGGGATTGTCAGTGAAGATTCGTGGATCTTCTATAAATTCGGGAGTGTCAGACTTGGGGGGAAAACTGGCCTAGGGGGGACAGGACCCAGGCACTTTAGCACAGGACCGTGATGTCAACGTGATGGTCTCCTTCCCCTTCCTCTGGGCCTTTCTACCCACCTTCTGTTTCCTATCCTACCTCCCCCGGACCCATCGTCACCCCATGTGTGTCCACCCGTTCCCGCGGGGGAAGGGCAGGGGTCTTGGTTTATGGGCTCACTGGTGGGAATCCAGTCCTGCCGGTCACTAGCCAGCGGGTGAACTGGAGGCACAGCCTTCCCGGGCAGGTGACATTCTGATCTAGACCCATTTGCGAGTCTGAGGTCCTGCCACTCCTGGGGGACAGGGCTTGCACCGGTGGATAGTTCCCCTGGCTTCCTGCTCCTCTCCTGCGAGTCCCCAATCCCGGAGTCAGGGAGCGGGGGCTGGGGCAGCACCAAAATTCGAAACTCCACTTAGTCCCTCCCGCCGAGCTGAGGGGCTGCGGGTGGGGACGCTCAGAGACGCGGGGACATCCCGGGCGAATCTGGGCCTGTGCGCCGTGTGTGCCTGCGGAGGAGCCTGGGCCGCGCTGGACTGGTCCCTGCCTGGACCCAGTGCTGCCTGGATCCTGTGGCCCGTCCTCCGAGTCAGAAAGGGCCAGGCCCCGTCGGCTTCCCTCTGTGGCTTTGTGAGTGACCGTGGTGCCCTGGCCCTCAGAGGGCAAGCCCCTGCAGATATTAAAGAGCGATTCACTTATCACAGCTAACGGCGGCGCATGTGGGAAGGGGAGCCGCATTCACATGCTGGACAGTGCCCAGCACGTCGTGGTGGCGTGTCTCGGTCACCGTGCCTGCCCAAGACCTCCTCCTGACTCAGTTTGGGAAAATGGACAACCTGACACATTCCATCTGAAGGGAGTGACCACAGCCTCCCTTCTGGGTAATGACCGTGCACACAAAAGTCGCTCGTGAGCCTGGCACGGTGGTGCACGCCTCAGGAGGCCGAGGCAGGAGGACCCCCAGGTCAAGGCCAGCCTCAGCGACTTAGCGAGACCCTGCCTCAACATAAAAAATTAAAAGGGAGGGGAGCTGGGGGAGCAGCTGTGGTGTGGAGCCCTCGTCTCTCATGGTGAAGGCCCTGGGTTCCATTTCCAGGGCCACAAAAGAAAAAACATGATTTTTCTGACTGTGCTGAGGTTTTGCACCCAGACCCTGAAGCTTGGTAGAGAACAGCGGGTCTAATGACCTGTGCCACCTAGAGGGCACGTCCCATCCCACCCACAAGGGCCACCCTCCTCTGTGACCTTCTGAAAGCCCAGGTGCGGGCCTTGCTGTCCGCATAACTCCCGGGACTCCCGTTGATGGACAGCCTCTACTCCACACCCAGCTCCCGTGTAAACAGGCGGCGCCCGTGCAGCACCGACTGTTTGCAAGGAGCAGGCTTGCTGGGGAGCTTGGCCAGTGTAGACGTGCCCGAGCCCCCGTCCCTGTTGGGGTGGGCCGAGGCAGACCCGGGCTCGTAAAGGAGATTTAGGGCGGTGGACGCAGGTTCATTTGTTCCTCTGCATAGTAGAAATAATTTATCGGCAGCTGCTGAGAAGCTCAGTCCTGAAATCTCGTGGACGGCAGCATCGGGAGATTTCCCTGTCTCCCTCTCCCCACCCCGGCTTTCAGATGATGTGGATTAATTGGGCTTGGGTGCGTGCGTGTGTGTTTCTATTTATTTATTTTCCGGCGTCTCTTCTTATTTATGTGGCTGGCTCCGTGCACATTTCGGTCTCTCCCGAGGTTCAGTGGTAATGAGCTCGCAAGTGTCCATTCATTACCCATTCATGGCAGGGGTGGGGACAGCGAGGCAGAAGCTGGGTTTGGAGCTGGGTGTCCAGAGGATGGGGAAGGGCCTGGGAGGGATGGAGGCCAGGATGGGAGGCTGCAGGGATTGGAGGCAAAAGAGGCAGAGAGGTTCCCTTGGGAAATAAGACACACAGCATGTGGAGGTTTGGCCGGGATTAGCTTCAAGCAAGGCAGGTAGAGAACGAATCAGAGCAGAAGCAACAGTTCTAAAGAAGATGGGTGTGGAATAATATGAAGAAGAAATAAATGAGAGTAATTGGTCGACTGCTAATATACCTTTTCTTCTCTAAATGAGCGGGTTGGTATTAATTCTGCCCATCCAAGAGTTCTCTCCACCTCCAAGGTCTTTTTCGGTCTCTTCCTTCCGTGATCCTTAGTTTCCAATGCAGAGATCCTTTGCCTCCTCGGTCAGATCCATTTGCAGGGTTTTTGGAGATCATGGTGAACGGGCTGGTCTTCCTGATTCCTTTCTCAGCAGAACGGCTGTTGATCTGTGAGCGTTGATCTTGAGCCTGCCACTTTGCTGGATCCATTCAGCCGCCCTACAAGTCTGCGGTGGAATTTTTCTGGGTCTTCTAGATACAGGATCGTGTCGTCGGCCCACAGAGGTAGTTTGACTTCTTCCCTTTCTGTTTGCATCCCTTCAATTTCCGTCTCTTGCCTGATGGCCCTGCCTGGAGGAGTGTCCAGAGAGCCACACTGAAGACAGCGCTGAGAGTGGACGCCCTCGTCTTGTTCCGACTTTTGGGGAAATGCTTTTGGAATCCTCCGTTGGGTGTGATGTTAAGCAACACTGGACTGGTGTGTCTCAGCTTCAACAGGCAGAGGAATCACCCAGGGCCCCGGGGACTCCATCCTGGCCCAGAAGGGCCCGAGATCCTGCACATTCTAACAAGACTCCCCAGGAGTGCCCCCGTTGCGGGTCCACGGTCCACCCGCCGAGTAGCAGGGGAGTCCGGGGTACAGGCAGGGGTCCGCCGCTGCTGTTTGTTGGACCAGCAAGAACTCGGTGGTTTCCCATGTAGCTGCACAACCTGTGTTGGCGGGTGCCTCTCCGTGTGGCCTTGCCCAGCTCCGGGCCCTAACCCTCCTCCCACTTCCCCACACAGTGGCCGGGCCCCCTGACCACCCGCTGGCCACCTGCCTCTCCCCCTCCACACCCCCTTGCTGGCTGGCTGAGCCCTTTCCCCGGCCGCCCCCTTCCCCCCTGCTGACCTCTCCTGGGTCCTCAGCCCGGTTCTGGTTTCAAACCAGGAAGGGTCATTTCTGGATAGAACAAGACTCCAACAGCCAGGGCCACCCAGGGCGGAGGCAGGGCAGTGACCCGGCCCCACCTCTCCTGCAGGGGACTGTCAGTCGTGGCCTGGAGACATTGGTGGCTGTCACATGGGCCTGGTGGGTAGAGGTCCCAGATGCTGCTGGACACCGCACAGGACACCGTCCCCATGAAGAGCCTTCCCCAAGCGTCCATGGTGCCGTGGTGGAGAAACCCTGCCCTGGAGGTGTCCAGAAGGGCTGCTCCTTCTCTGTCCCCCGCTCTCCCTCCTGGGCACGGTGGCCTTCGGTGTGGGATAAGGAATGTCGCAGTCGCAGGTGACCCAAGTGACATGGGGCTGGGGAGGGGCCAGTCTCATGGTCACTTATTAAACATCTTGAGCTTCCCCACAAAACCCCTTCTGTGCGTGGGTCATTGTCCTGGCCACTGTCCCTTCTGAGGACTGTCCCTCCTCTGGCTTTCCAACCTGCTTCTGGCCTCTGAGTCCAAGTGTCACCTCTGACGGACTTCTCAACACGCGGCGTGACCTTGGGCCAGCCTGGCCCCACCCCTGTTCCCTGGTACCAGGTGCTCCCTCGTTCCCTGCAGGACACCTGTAGGCTCCTGGGGGACCAGAGGGTCTCAGTGACAACCCCCTGCCTTGCTGTCATAGCAGGAAGTCTCCACAGGGGCTCCACCGTGTTCTAGGGCAACTTGACCCTGCAGAGAGCCGGCCGGGGGCTGGCCCCGACCTATTTTTGGAGACGGTTTTGTTTATTTAGATATTATTTATTTACCTACTTGTGATTTGGGGGATAAACAGTGTTGCGTCCACCCAAGGTTTACGGTGTGACCACACCAGACACGGACAGATGGGGCAGCGGTTCCCACCGTGAAGTGGACAGACGTGTCTGTCACCTCCATCGTTACTGCTCTGGACACCAGAGGAGCTCAGTGGAGTTCGGGAGATTCCCTGATGCGCCGCAGCCTGGTCACCCCGGGTGCCGCCTGAGCCGTGTTCGTCCCCGTCGCTCCAGTCGCAGCCTTTGACCTCGCCACCGAGGTCCCGCCACGCTCACCGCTGTTCCTCTCCCCCGCTGTGTCCTTGACGCACAGACACACGTTGTCTGTCTGTCTGTCTGTGGGCTGCACATTTAAGTGAGACAGTGGACGCTGGCCCTCTGCGCCTGGCTCATTTTACTCCGCCTAATGTCCCCCAGGTCCATCCGGATGCCCGTCACGGTTGTCCCCGGCGCCGGGCGGACTGGGGCCTCCAGTGGGCCCAGCGGGGGCTTGGGGGCTCCTGGGCTCTGGCCCTGCACACTCCCTCGGCAGACGGGAGGTCGGGGCTGGGTGGCCGTGGGCAGTGTCGGACACAAACAAGGCTGGACACTGGCCGGAGGACCAGGACGGATCTAATCGGCAAGGACTGTGTCCACGGAGGGGGGGGGGGAGTGTGGCGTGAGGCCCGCCGCGCTGTCCAGAGGGGACGGGCGTTTTAAAGGGAGGTGAGGGAACAGGACGGGAGTCTCAGGGCTCCGCAGAGTTGGGGAGGGGAGAGACCAGTGGGCAGCCAGGTGGGGGTCGGTCCAGGTCAACCCAGATTTGGGGGTTCTGAGCCCCTGCTGAACCCCCATTGCCACTCAGCACAGATCTCTGTGTGTTTGCTGCATGTCAGAAGCAGCCCAAGCCCTGTCACACGGAGACCCACGCCACCAACAGAGTCCTCAGCCCGAGCAGGTATCCCGGAGCCCACGGGTGTACAAATGTCCGTGGCTTTTCCCACGCGGGCTCAGGACCCGCCAAGTGCCCTCCCCTGTTTTTGAGGACCCTCAGAGAGCTTTGTCCAGGAAGATGAGACCTCTCCGTTATTTGCCATTTGTGGACATGGACACCGAGGTCGCCTTCTCCAAATGCTCATTTATTAATCCACTTAAAAATCACGAAGAAAACAATCCATGAGGCGTCCACAGAAGCAAGAATTTTTTTTTTTTTAATGGGAAAATGTATATTTTCCACAACGGCCACAGAAAAGCGTGAGTGAGACGTTCTTGCAAGTCTCGGTGACGTCTGGCTGAACAGAAAGGCACAGCTGCTTCTTTGAGTCTGGGTGCCGTCTCGCACATCACGTCGCCTCTGGAAAATTCCACAGCGCCCCGGCGGGAGAACGCGCAGAAAGGAAATGATGGGGAAAAGAGCGTGTCCCTGCAGATCCTCGGGGAGGGTCTTGGGGGTCCCTCCAGGGTCCCTAGACTATGCTCGGGGAACTGCCACAATAGGTCACTGTTGCAAGCGGCTCATTTTATTTTAATAAATCGTAGCGGACGGGGGTGGCCTTCCGGGCGTTACCCTGGTTCCTTGTGTGGATCAACACTTTCGGTTCTCAGACAGGTTTCTATCCCCATTAAACAGAGAGGGAAATTAAGGTCGGCTGGGTTCATTGTCGTGCCCTGTGTCCCCTGTAAACAAAGTGGCAGGGTCTGGATTTGAACCCCGCCCCCGCCAGCTCAGCAGCTAAAAATAGCATCCTGCAGCGGCTTGGCAGGTGCTAAATATAGATCAGGTGTTCTTCTGACACACAGAAGCCAGTAGCAGCGATCCCTCTCCATTCATCCCTATTTTACCTTTGCAAAGCAGGTATTCTCCTCCCACCCCCCCTTTTTTTTTTGGAGAGGAGAAAATGGAGGGTCCAGTGGGTGAAGCTCTTGCCCCCCACCCCCTGGTGCCTGGCCCTACTAGCCCAGCTCCCTTCCTCCTCACCTGGAGCTCTGCTGTGCATCCCATTATCATGGGGCTGAATTGCAAAGGTCTTATTATTGGGGTTCTAGTAAAGCTGCCCGGGCCTCGCATGGCCCGTGGGTTGCTGAGCGCCGGCCAGGGCAGCAGCCTTTTCACCGGGCAAGGGGCTGCCATGGTCTAAATGCCCCGGCAGCCTCCACCACTGCGCGTCCTCATTGGTCCAGCCTCGCACACTGAGCCTCCACCCTCCGTCCCCCCTGGCACCGAGGTCCTTCTGGAAGCAGGTGCGGGCTGCCCCCCCAGGGTCCCTCCCAACGACTTTGGTGACCTCGGCAATGGGAACGGAGCCCCGGGCACTGAGTTCAACAGCAAATGGCGACCCGTGCACCTGACCTGAGGGCAGCGATCCACTGACCCTGGTGAGCGGGTGGGGCAGGGGCCCTCCCGCCTGGGCAGCACACCTGCTGGGGGGGAAATCAAGGGTGCTCCACCTCCGAGCCACATCCTCAGCCTTTTTCATTTTTTAATTTTGAGACAAAGCCTCGTTGAGTTGCTCAGGCTGGCCTTGATGCAATCCTCCTGCCTCAGCCTCCCATGTCCCTGGGATTAAGAGAGCGCACCCCGGGGCCCATCCTGTCCCTGTTCTTCCTAGCTGCGGAGAGGCGGTGTGACCAGGGCAGCCTGGGTTCAGGTGGCTCCTAGATGTATGTCGCAGAGATGAACTGAGTGAGGAGGTGGGGGGACAGGGCCTGGGACACAGTGAGCCCTGGCTGCACACTTGAGTAAATGCCTGATCCGTTCACCCCGTCCTGAGGGCTGGGTGCCAGAGAGAGACGAAGTGTCCCGTCCTGGTGAAGAGCTGGTGACTGGAGGAGGGAGGATCAACCCGTGTCGGCCTGACTCCCGACCTCTGAATCCGAGATTCAGTGACGGAAGGATGAGGCTGGGATGTCAGGGAACACCATTCAGAGCCTCCCTTCCATCCTCCCTCTCTGGTCTCCTAACGTCCCTCAAATTGGTTTTCTTTTTCCTTTTTCCTTTGTGTGAGTGAGCACAGGCGTGGTACTGCGGGTGGACCCAGGTTTCCCCACCCCAGAGCCACATCCCCAGGCCTTTCGACTTCTTATTTGAGACTCTGCCTCCCCAAGTTGCTGAGGCTGGCCTCGAACTTGTGATCCTCCCGCCTCAGCCTCCGAAACCACTGGGATGATAAGGCATGTGCCACTGTTCCCAGCATCGTCACGTTGTTTTCCCACGAGCTGAAATGGCAGAGTCGTGTGAGTTGATCATATTGATTTACGCCCGACTCAGAGAATGTGAGTAACACTCCCTCAGGGCTCCGTCACCCATCTGTTTATGGATGAGAGAATTAAGTCGTTACTAAAGCAAGGCAAGTGCCCCCGGGCCTCTGCCCTCCCCGCTGGGTGCTCCATCTACACCACAACAGGAGCAAAGGTGCGTCTCTAAGTGTGTAGTTCAAAAAGCACAGCAGCCGCCCCCACCTCTCAGAAACAGGACCCAGGGCCTGGGGTGCAGCCCGCTGAGTGGGAATCCATTCTGAAGCCGGAACCTCCCAGAACCCGGGGAGGACAGAAGCCGACCATATTGTGTTTAGCATATTTCTACCTGATTGAAAGGGGGCTCTGCACATGCCCAAGGTTGAACAGCAACGGAGGACATTATTGCATTTAATTATTCCTCCGGAATAAAAATGGATTCTAGCCGCGGCTCCGAGGCGAGGCAGAGTCATTAGAGCTTGGGAGCTCGCACGCAAACATTCAAATGTGCAATCATTGTAATAAGTGCATTAGAATAAAGCAAGTCAAAGGGTTGCATGTGCATACCTCACCCAAGGTGAGAGAGCGGGATTGGTGGAGGACGGCGACGTGGCCGGCGATGGTGATGGAGGAGTCATGACGGGTCTGCCCTCCGGGTGGAGGAGCCGAGACCCAGCGGGGACTGGTGGGTACCCGCCTGGAGTTTACTGCTCATCCTTCCTCCTGTTGGAGTGACAGGAATGTTCCAGAAGCTTTGCATACATGCAGCCTCACCCAGTGACCTCTGAGGTCAATATTATGACTGGCCCCATGTTCCAGGTGAGAAACGGAGTCGCTTCCCGAGGAGCAGCGGGACCTCGGGTGCTTCACATCTGTGCCTCAGCTCCGTCCTCTTAATCAGGACTGGTACCCGCTGCATCAACCAGTGTCCCAGAGGACCAGCACCCATGCCCTGGGGATCCAGGGCAGGGGGGGCACGTGGACATGATGGCAGTTCTCTCCAGGGGCATCTGCCTGGGACCTTCCAAGGTTTTGCACAGAGAAGGGGACCTGAGCCTGGCTCTGTGGACTTGGGGAACCCAGGGAAAGAAGAGTGAGCCCTGCCGGCCCCTGCGTGATCACAGGAGGAACTGGGGGGATCTCTCAGGCCCCGTGATGGACACTGGATGCAGAAAAGGTGGCGAGGACGTACCGTGGAGCGGTTCTCGCTCACGGAGGAAGGAAGCCTGTAGCGTGCAGCCTCATGGGTGAGCCTGAGGACCTCATGCCACAGGAGAGGGGACAGTGGGGTAACGCGGGCTCCACGACGTGGACTACGTACGCAGCGTGCCGACCACAGAGTCAGAGCGGACAGGCGGGGCCCAGGGCTGGGCGAGGAGTTTGGCAGTTGCTCACCGGGTGGGGGGGGGCCTGAAGTCTCAGTCATGCAAGCTGCCCCCCAGCCTCCTCCCCATGGTCAACGGTTCTGCGTTCTACACTGAAAACGGGGTGGCAGGGCGTCTCGTCAATGCAGCGAACGCCATGGTTTACTAAAATTTTGATCTCACAATAAAGAAAATTCTAGAAAAAGCAGGTAGGGGAAGGTGAGGGAGGACCCTCTGGTCACTATGGAGAACAGCGAGGATCAGGGTGATGGAGACCCACACCTTGGGATCCTGCCCGGCTCTCCCTGACCGTGCCTCTTGTGGACTTTTCTGGAAGAAGCTGATATCTGTGAGCTCTTCATCCCACAGGACAGAGCATCTTCCCTCCCTCTTGCCCATGAGCCTTTGCATTTCCGTGGGCAGCCGAGCAGCGTCGGAGGCAGGCGCAGGCCACAGGGCCAGCCCGAGGCCACCGTCCCCGATGCGGTTGGCTCTCCCGAGTTAGATGGTGAGGTGAATCCGGGGCCATGTCACACTGGGTGGTGGCACCGGTTCCTGGTAGTGCAAATTAGCTGGAGGAATCGGCTTCACAGATTGTCAGATTAGCTTTGTTGGTCTGGGCGGACGGGGAGCAGGGATCATGTCTCCCTGGTCTACTTTTGCTTGTTGAAACTCTGCCAGAAAGTGCACAAAACATGAGCTTTTGAAATAGGCGGTTTATGGAGGTTTATGGGGGTGGTTGTGAGGGTTTATGGGGGTTTGTGGGGATTTTCCACTCGGGGCACCAAACTTGGTGAGCCTCTATTAACAGAAGAGTCCCAGAATAAAACTGTTGCTGTCTATAAGGACTCGGGTTTCTCTGGCTTATTCCCAGCCTTCTTGTGAACTTCCAAAACTGGGCTTTTTAAGACAGAATTAAAATTCATGTTGTTAGGGTTGGACCCATCAAACTAATTTTCTCTCTGTTGGAGTCAAAACAAGAAAGAGAAAATGAAAACAAACTTGGTTCCTGTGTTTGAGAAGAGCTGGGAGGAAGGGTGACCAAGTGGGCTCCTACATTAGTTAGGATGAGCTAGACCATGCTGTAGTAACAGAGATCCCCAAATCTCAGTGACCTTAAGCAGAAGAGGTTCCATCTGCCCACTGGGGGTTGGTAGAATCTGCTCTATGCTGGCCACCCTCAGGGATGCAGGACCTTCACCAGCAGGAATATGGCCAATGTCTTGGTCAGCTTTCATTGCTGTAACAAAATACCTGAGATAAACAGCTTAAAGGAGGAAAGGTTTCCTCTGGCTCACAGTTTCAGAGGTTTCAGTCCGTGGTGGCTTGGCCCATTGCATGTGGCCCTGTGGGGAGACAGTACATCATGGTGGGAGCCTGTGGTGGAAGACACTTGACAATCTCGTGACGGTCAAAAAGTGAGAGAGGAGGGGACTGGTGTCTCATGTCCCTTCGAGGGTACGTGCTCCCAATATCTAACTTCCACTAGGTCCCACATCCTCCTTGTGACCCTGAAAACCTTCTTGGGGCCTTTGGGGGGCATTTAAGATCCTAACCATGAGAGCTGGTGGCAATGCTGTGGGGTGGAGCTGGCCCCCAGCCCCGGCCACTTGTCTTGGCAGTGTCCAGCTGTGAGTCACCTACCGTGGTGCCTGGGTCGCACTGTGCTCAGAAAACGCGTCTGAGGGGCTCTGGACAGAGAAGAGCCATCAGTACAGCCCGTGCGTTTAGGGACCAGGAACCCAGAGCTCTGGGAGCACCTGCCGGAGGCCTGGCAAGTCCCTGTGGGACGGAAAGAGAGGCCACCACCACAAGGTCCTGAGCCACAGGTCCCCGTGTGCCGCAGCCCTCAGCCTCCGTCCTTCCGCCTCCGCCGCTGTGGGTTCAGCCGACGGCAGAGTGAAAAGATTCAGGGGGAAAAGAAAGTGCATCTGTACTGAGCACGGCTCCTGTGTCACGGTTCCCTCAACGACTCTTCCCATTTTCCAAATTACTGTATCGGGTGATTGAAGTCATCGAGAGACGATGGGAAGAACACGGGATGGGAGGACGCAGGTAGGGTGTTTGCAAATATGATGCCATCGTATGCAAGGGACCTGGGCACCTCTGCGTCTGGCGTCTCAGGGGGTCCTGGGTGACCAGCCGGTCTCCTTCCTTCTTCCTGCCCCGGACCCCAGCTCCTGCTGCCTCTGACTCTGGCACTCGGTGTCCCCAGCTTCTGGGCTCTGTCCCTCATGAACACAGCACAGCAGGTCGCTGGCCGGCCTCCGGATGGCTGTCCGAGGGTCTCGTGTCCACAGCAGACTGACAGCAGGGTCAGGCTGCGGTGCCGAGGGGAGGGGACCACGGCATCGGTCTCCTTGGCCGGCGGGAGCTGGGGGTCTGGGTCTGTCCTGCGGGGACCCAGCGTCACCACCCGATGTGCGCCGTGGCCATCTTGGGGTGGGCTGTCCTCCTTCCACCTCCCCTGAGTGGACAGGGGCTCCATGCCAAGGAGGGGGCAGAGCTGGAGGGGGCAGCCCCATGCATGGCTATTTCTCCAGGCCACAGCTGAGCCAACAAGGACAAGGAGGACAGGGCATCTACCCCCCTGCAGAGGACAGGAGGCCTTCACACTCGGCTCCTGCAGAGCGAGGACCACAGACTCTTCCTTAGAGGGCCCCAGGGAAGGGTTCACGGTTTCCATGGCAACCGCCTAGTCTGTAGGGTACCGTGAAGGCGGCCCCGGGCAGTGCTCAGATGAACAGGTGTCGCTGCTGCGTTTCAATAAAACTTTATTTACAAAAACAGGTGGCGGGCCAGATTTGGGCCACGGGGTGCAGGGTGCTGACCTGCTGGAGGGAGAGCCGAGCGGAGCATGGGCTGCCCTGTCCACCACTCGGGAAATGGCCACTGCCCTTCCCTCGCCTGCCACTCTTCCTAGGGAACTAGAATTTTAGGACATTTTTACTCTCCCTAAAAAAAAAAAAAAAAAAAAAAGAATAAAGCACACACAAAACAAAACAAAAGAATATGGGTGCTACTTATCACCAGTGCGCCTCTGTAGCAACAGGACAGGCCGAGGGAGCCCGCGAGTGCTCTGGGTGCCTTTGGAGGTGCCCCTAGGGGTGGGCTTTGGGACCGTGAATGCTTTTGGGGTTAGCCTCTGGGAATGGCCTCTACCCAGAAGCACCGTGTTTCAAGAAGGATTCTTACCATTTGATCTAAACTCAGAATCACTAGGACCCACGTACCTACCCACAGAGGAGCAGGGACTCTAGCACCACCTTTCTGGAAAGATCCAAGGCACCCGTGGTCTCCACTGATTTCTGGCCTTTCTCTCGACCCCCCGGTGGCTCCATTCGCCCTGTTCCACTTGCCAGCATCGAGAGCTAAAGGTCTCTCCTACAGAATTCACAGGGGCTCAGGTCTCGACCTCTCTGAAGGGCACAGGTACAGGCGTCCAAGATCCTGCCGATATTTTCTCCTTTTACAACATCATTATGTTATAAACATAATATATCATGTTTATATAATATATAAACAGGATTCTATGTTCTAGAATTATAACATATGATAACCTTCCCAGAAACCATCATAGCACTTTCTGGAGTCTCAACAGGAAGGTGCAGTCAAATATCTGTTACCCAGTGACAGACACGGTACAAAGAAAGGGAGAAACCGACTTGAGGCCTTGAGAATCACAGTCAGAGCAGAGGTGGGACCGGACGCTCCGGCTCAGACTTCCGCAGCTGCACGCCCCGGGGTGGTGGTGGAGGGGGGGTTCCACGGAGACCAGCCCCCTGAGCACAGATAAAGTCTCTCTTCTCTGTCTCCTGCAGGATGGTTACTTCTCTCACCGGCCCAAAGAGAAAGTGCGGACCGATAGCAACAACGAGAACTCGGTGCCCAAGGACTTTGAGAACGTGGACAACAGCAACTTCGCGCCCAGGACCCAGCAGCGGAAGCACCAGCCCGAGTCGGCCAAGAAGCCCCCGGGTCGGCAGAAGGAGCGTTTGCAGAGGAAGCTGGAGCCCCAGGAGAAGGGACAGGGGCAGGGACGTCCCTTCCTGGGGAAAGGCCCCAAGGAGGCCCTGCCTCCCCAGGAGAGCGCTGTGGCCAACAGCAGCCGAGGGAAGGACCCCCCCAGGCCCCCCCACGCCAGGAGGGGCGGAGGCAGCTCCCGGGAGACCAAGGACGACCGGCCCCCCAGGTGCGACATCTCGGGCAAGGAGGCCATCTCGGCCCTGTCCCGCTCCAAGTCCAGGCACTGCCGCCAGGAGATCGGGGAGACCTACTGCCAGCACAAGCTGGGGCTGCTGATGCCCGAGAGGGTGACGCGGCTCTGCCCCCTGGAGGGTAAGTCCCGCTGGGCTCTGCTCACACCCCACGGGTGGGAACGCAGGGACTTTGGGGATGCTGAAGTCCCTTGTAAGAGTCCATCGCCTGTTGCTGGTGCTCTACCCCAGTACCTAGGTGACAAAGGGCCGAATCACAGTGACACTGGGGCCCAGGGGAGCAGCAGGGGGCTGCGTGCAGAGGACTGGGATGGGGGGTTGGCCTGGACTTGAGGGTCACTGAGCGTGATCTGGAAGATTTCTGGTTGGTGGCGTCGACCCCGGGAACTCTGTGGGGACAGCCTTCCCGTCCCCCTGGCCCCACAGCCCCTTCCTTCCTTGCTTCCTGTTTCCTCTTCTCTCTCTCTTCGCTTTCTTTCCTCCCTCCCTCCTCCCCGGTGCGGGACGCTCTTCCAGGTGCCCGTGACCCAGGGATAAGTCAGGTCTCCTGCCAAGACGCAGGGCCGGCTCAGAGGCCAATAGAGGAGTCACGGGCAGAGAGTGGAGGGGCCCTGGGTATGGGGAGCATCTCGCACAGGTGAGACCGCACCTGCTTCTCTGCAGCTAGAACCATGGCTGGGATGTGGGCGTCTTGGACGTGGGCATCTTGGCCATGACCGGTGCCTTCCCCGGGGCCCACGGGTGGGCGCAGCCTCTGCAGCTGCAGGCACTGGCTGAGCCTCATCCCATGGGCCACTGAGTCCCACCCCCCCCCCCCGTGGGGTCAGCTCTGAGGCCGGGAGCCTAATTTTTTTTCCCAGACAAGAGACGTAAAATCTTAGAAGGCCCCACAACTTGTCAGCGGCCTTCTGAGAGGTCACACGGAGTCACCCGAGGCCCAGGTGAGCTGGACTGGATGAAGCGTCACTTTCTGAGGTCCCCTCCTTCCTTCCTTTCTCTCTCTATGAGCAGAAAAGTCCTAACTGGCCCCAGAGCGGGGAGGACCTCACGCCCCTCCACCTGGCTGAGGGGTAGGACTGTGGTCACTGCCGTCCCCGCATGCCCAGGCTGCCGTCCCCTTCACCGGTGCACTGTGAGGTGGCCCCTGGGAACCTGCTTACATTTTATTGTCCCTTGGGCCACTTTGTAACTATTTTCCTGGTGGTTTTGTCCCTGGGGAGGACAGACGGCATCCAAAAGGAATTTTTGTACAGAGAGTCGGCGCCATTGAGAGCCGAGGAGGCCGCGTTTGAGGTGAAGGGCGTGGATTCAGGCCAAGCTCGGCCGCCGGCCAACGCGCGGGGCCTCGCTCCTCTCTGGTCAGGGCCTCCACAGGGGAAGAGACGTATCCAAGGTCACCCCGTGGGTAGGAGCGCGCTCATGTCAAGTGCAGCTGACCCTTAGTCCCCACAGGCTCTGCACAGCTGGAGCCAACTCACTGCAGATGGAAACTATTCCAAAAAGTCCACCCGCACTCAGCACGGCCTTCCCCCCTTGCGACGGCTCCCAGGTCCACCTGGACAGCAGCTGTTTCGCTAGCATTCACCTCCTATCAGCTCCTCCAAGTGATCCGGAGTTGGCCTGACGGGCAGAGGTTATGGAGACCACGGCATTGTATTTTATTTTAGATGTTGATGGACCTTTAGTTTGTTCATTTATTTGTATGTGGTGCTGAGGACGGAACCCAGGGCCTCACACGTGCTAGGCAAGCGCTCTGCCCCCGAGCCACAGCCCCAGCCCCGACCACAGCATTTTATACCAGGGACATGAGCATCTGGAAGCCTGGCTGGCAGTGCCCAGAACCAACCCCACAAGTCCCCAGGGACAAGGGGACGGGCCTCTGTATTCACTAGTCACAATGTGGGAGTTGGATCTGACAGGCGGCGGCCACGCGAGCTCCGGGCGTAGACCGAGGGCTGGGGGGACAGGACCCTTCACGCGGCCTCTGTGAGACGCTGCGGCCGGCAGTCGGGCCGCCTGAACGTTGCAACCGAGCTCATCTCTGCTCTTGAGCTTTTTGCAGGGAAAGTGTAGCTCTGCGGAAATTTCTTTTCAAAAGAGAGATTTAAAGGGAGAGTCTTCCTTTGTCCCTCACAGCCTCCCCCCGGGCTGTGTCTCCAGGTGGCTCCGTCTGTACTCCCGACTGCACTTGGCACTGGGATATAGGAATCACTGGGCGGAGGCTGACGTTTCCAGAATCTTTTGTTAACCTGTCGCCTGGCAGAGAAAGCCTGGGTTGAAGGCCCACCCAGGAGACTAATGCAGGGCTCCTACTGTATACCAGGCGTGCTTGTTCTGCACATGGCCAGATCGTAGGGATTCGGAGGGTCCTACAGTCTCTGTCACAAATACTGAACTTGCTGCAGTCGCAAAAATACAAACACAAACGCACCGGGTTACGTTCTGACGAAACTGAACTTGCAAACGTAGGCGAGGGCCAGGTGGGCCGGCGGGCCCCGGTTGGCTCACTCCTGTGTCGGTTTCCAGTTCTGTAAATGCTCCTCCGTTTACGATGGGGTCACACCACCGTGGATCCGTCGCGAGTTGGAAATGCATTTAAGGCGCTCGCCTGCCAGACACCATGGCTTAGCGCAGCCAGCCTGCAGTGTGCAGAAGACTCGGGTCAGCTGCCGCCGGGCAGAGCCATCTAACAGGAAGCCCGCTCGGTGATAAAGTGTTGACGCTCTCGTGTGATTTATTGAATAAGCTCTGAAGCTGCAAAACCGCGTGGCTGTACGGTCGGCTTTTGCTCCCGTGTTGAGTTGAAAAATCGTTCATGGCAGCCTCCTGAGCTAGGAAGCGTTTGTGCTGGCCTCTCCCAGCACCCGCGCTCTAGCCCCACAAGGTAAGTCTATGGCGAACCCATTTTGCCAGTGAGGAAATGGAGACTCCAAGGGGTTTGGGACTTGGCCAGAGGCACGTGGCTGGTAGGTGGCAGAGCAGGTGTTGGAACTCAGGTGACGGAGCCGGCATCCCATAAACCTGGCCCTGTGCCCTTCTGTCCTCGGTATATTCACAAAGGAGATGGGAGGGCACTGCTGGGGGGTATGGGGCGGGGGAGGGATGTTGCCAGTGGTTACGAGCCTGGCTGTGAAGCTGGACTTCCTGGATTCAAACTCCAGATCGCCCCTTCACAAGCTGTGGGACCTTGGGCAACCCGCTGGACCTCTCTGTGCCTTGTGGCCTCCATCTGTTAAGTGGAGGGGAACGTGAGCACGCCTATCTCAGAGGGTCTGTGAGGGCTGAACACACAGTTAAGAGCTTTGCCGGGTCAGCCAGGACTGGGCGTCGCACACACATCTGCCGTAAGACCTGCTCCGCAACTGTCCCTAAATAAATAAATACGGCGTCACCGTGAGCTAGGGGTTCCTACGGTTCTCCTGGTCATGCTGGGACACCTCTGGTGCGGCTCTGCAGGGTGGATTTGCCTGGGTCTTGTCCTAAGGCCTGTACCGCCTGGGCCAAGGTGGCCTGCCCTCCTGGGGCGGCTGAGCTGGTTACGAAGATGGGCGTCGAAGCACCGTCTCCCACCCAGCCCCGGCCACACTTCAGCCTGCTCCACGGAGGCCTCCGCCTCTTGCAATAAATTCACTGTGAATAGACTAATTGCAAAATAACCCTAATTGGGTAGTTATCAATGAACAACTTCCCGCGGAACAAAACGGCTTACAATTAATAGCGTTTAAGCCATAAACCATTCTTCTGCAGAAAGCGAAGATGTAATTACACCCCACAGAGGGATATGGCGTTCCCTTCCTGGAAACCGGGACGCCCGGAATCCCCTCTGCTCAGGGGGGATTGGGCTCCAGCCCCGTGGTCCTCCCGTTTCCCGTCAGTGAGGAAATGCAGACGGAGCGGCGGGAAGTGGAGTCTCTGAGGCGGTGTCCAGCACCGATGCGCCCCACGCAGGGGGACGCGCTGTCCTGTCACTTCACTTGACAACCTCCAGATCCGGCCCGCGGAGGAGGCGACCCATCGGGACGGGAAATGGGTTCTCTCCGTGTTGACTGTTGCAAAGGGCTCCTGCCACCCGCCGTCGGTCCCCACGCCTTTTGCCGAGGCCCAGGGTGGCGTCCAGGAGCCCGGGGGTCCTTCCTCTGTGCTGGGACCTGGCCTCCCTCACTCTGCCTCCTGGAGAAGGCAATTGGAAGGAGGGGAAAGGAAGCCACAGTGTCGTTCCATTAGGTTAGGGGGTCCCCAGGCCGCCCGCCAGCGACCGCGCAGGGGGGCTCTGTCCTGTCAGCACGGGGGTGGCCTCACAGAATCTCTCAGGAGCCACCTAGTCACCCCAGGGACCCTGAGCTCACTGCAGGCCCACTGTGCGCGCTCACACACGATCCCCTGGACCGCCTGTCCCTTCTCCATGTCCAGAACGACCCTGTGGCCTCCGGTCACTCTGCCTGGGCCTCCCTGTGTTTTTTTTGGAAACGTCACCATGTTAGATTGAAGCCAACGACAGCGTGAACTGGGGAAAGGCCTTTCCACCCAAAGAGTGGAAATGACCACTCGGGTGGGGATCCTGGTTCTGCCTGATGCCAGCTTCTCGCGTTGCAGCCCCGACCTCCCGGTGCCCCGTCTCCTCCCCTGTGGGCACAGATCGGCTGCCCTCTCTTCTCAGGGCGCTGGCGGGAATGGCAGAGGGCATCTGCTTTAGTCCACTGTGAACAATGACCTGGCAGGAACGATTTGAGAGGAGGAGAACTCCATTTGGGGCTCGGGGTTTCGGGGGTCTCCGTGCCTAGATGGCCGGCTCCATGCCCTGAGCCCGAGGTGAGGCCCGACATCGTGGCGGAGGAAAGCAGCTCAGGACCCGGCCACCGGGCAGCAGAGAGAGAGCCCCCCTCACCAGGGACAGAATATGACCCGAAGATCATGCCCCCAGGGACCCGCTCCTCTGGCCACACCTCCCTGCCTCAGTCACCGCCCGTTTCCCTGGAAGGGGACATCACACAGATGCGGCCACAGGTCTCCTAGCCCAATCATGGCCCCTCTCGACGTCCCCATGTTGTCACACACATTTTGGGGGCACCCCGTACCTAAACCGTAAGAGCACATAGGCACACCGTGAGCGCGGAGCTGGAGAGCCCCGGTGGGCGCGTAGGAGCGACAGAGTCCGCGTGGTCATGGAGGGAAGGCACCCGGGCAAGGCGGGTGCTAGAAGGGCTGCGGATGGTGCCCCCCGATTCCCAGCCCCGTCTCGCTGGCTCTGCTCTTCGGCTGGGCCCCGCACATCACCCTGCGTCCCTCTCCACCTACCTTGGTGGCTGCTCGGGCTCAGCCTAAGTGCTGCTTCCTCAGGGCCTTCCCCAGAGGCCGTGGCCACAGGGGACACAGTGGCCCTGGGTGAGGGATGTGCCCCGATTTCCCAGTGAAGACCACAAGAAGCGCCTGGGACCATCGGCCGCGTAGGGAGACTGCTCCCGCCTCGTGATATTGGAACCACTAAAGGTGGGGTCGTCCCTGCGGTGGCCCCCTGGCTCCCCGGGTCCCCCCTGCACCTCCTCGCCCTCTGGTGGGCTGGTGAAGGCCACCAGGGGTGCTTCGGTCCCGTGGTTCAGCAGCCTGGACCTCGGGAGCTCAGAGTGACGTGGCCGGCACAGGGACTGGCAGGGAGGGTGGGGGGCTGCTGCTTGGGAGCAAGTGGTGACAGTGAGCGATGGCGAAGGACCGCTGCCCGCCAGTCAGCTGAGCGTTTTCCAGGCCGCGGGTGTGACCGGGGAACCCAGGACGGGGATGTGGCTCGACAGACGGAAGGGGCTTCGGATGCAGGAACAGCACAGCCCCCTCCCCCGCCCCCGCCCCGTCAGCCTTTGCCCAAGGCCCGAGGCTCTGATAAATGGGTTTGGGATGGGGATGGTTGGAGGCCGCCTGGCAGATGGCACCGCCAGATGACGAAGCCCGTGCCCCAGGGCAGGGAAGTAACCACACGGCGCGAGTAGCGGCTTGTCGGCAGCGTGGCTGGGAGGCTGGCGTGGAGGGAAAGCGGGGACCAGGGTTGGAGTGGCCACACAGAGTGCCCTGGGGCGGGCACTTCGGTCTCCCACCTGTCATTTGGGGACCCTGCTGTCTCCCAGGTCTCCCAGAATCCTTCAGTGTTGCCCTTGAAGGGGGGAGGGGCTGATTGCATTGAATCCAGAAAAAAAAAAAATCAGACCTCTCATGGGTCACCAGCTGCCGGCCCGGAAGGGCTCAAGGCCACGGCCAGTCGGGAGCCCGTGGTCTCTGTCCCAACTCTTCACCTCTCCGCCCCAGCGTAAGCAGCCACCAACCACCTGCAGCCCAAGGACCCATGGTCTCCTGCTTTGGTGGGTCCTTCCTCCCGGCCACCGGAACGTGCTGTCACGTCATTTCCACTGGCTGTGAGAGGCGACTGGACTTCGGATCCTTTTCCTTTAGAAATGCAAACTCCAGCCTTCGAGCAAGACAGGCAGCTGCAGGCCGTGGTTTGCCGGCCGCCGTGGTCCAGGTCCTGAGACGCAGCCACGGGCGAGAGCCGAGGGCGTCCCGTCGGGATGGCTGATATTAAAATAATAATAATAATAATAAGCCAGGTGTGAGCGAGGGTGGGCGTGGCGGGTCGATGGGGACTTGGGCCTGCGCACTCCTGGTGGGAAGAGCCGTCGGGGGAACAGTCTGGAGGTGACTCGGAGAGCAAGACGGACCTGCCTCATGACCCAGCCGCCCGCCTCTGACCTCACTGGGCTTTAAGGCAGTTCTAGGGACGGGGACATCCCGGGGAGTTTCTCCCCAGGGCCCCAGGGAAGTGAGAGGGAGTGGAGGGCATCAGGTGGGGTGACGGTCACTTGGTCATCGGGGCTTGTCGGTTTCCTTTGGACACAGAGGCCACGCGGGGCTGCCCTCTCGGCAGACGGCATTGAACCCCTACCCTGCCCCGGGCAGCGGTGGCCCACCCAGGTCCGAGGCGCCCAACAGGCCAGGTCCGAGGCGCCTTTTCCTTCCAAGACACCGGGGCCTGTCCCCTCCCCCAGTCTTGGGGTCATAAAGGAAGCCAGCTGCCACCTCGAGGTTTGAGAAAGCTCGTTGGCACGAGGGTCGGGGGGTGTTCCCGAGGGTCCTGGGCCTCCTCCTCCGCCCCCGCCTCCCCCCGGGATGTCCCACCAGCTGCGTGACCACTGGCATTCTGCTGCAGAGCTGTCGTTGGGGTGTGTGTCCCCCGACCTGCCAGAGCCGGGCTGAAAGGTGCAGAGAGGAGGAGAACCCCGGCCCCGGGGAAGAGAGCAAGGGCACTTCCTGCTGGGCCTGGGCGCAGTTCCAGAAGCTGCCCTGTGAGAAGCACTTCCTGAGCAGGCGCAGCTGCAGCCGGAGGGTGGGGGTCCGCCATTCCCTCCTGGGCAGGTGCCCGCGGTGGCATCTGGGGAGCCGCCATCCGGAGCGCGTTTCCAGCTCCACGCCGGTGGACCGCGGCTCAGGGCATGGTCTGCAGCAGGGGCCCGGGGCCTCGGCTTCCCTGTCCCTGAGGACGGAGGGGCTGTTGGACAGCAGGACTGGCATCTCCGGGCCGCAGCGGGTGGCCCTGGGTGTCTGCCCACCATGCCTGCCACCTCCCCTCCCCCTGGCCAGGGTTCACCCAAGCACAGCACCCTTGCCTGAGTGGCACATGGAGACACGGGCAGGCTGGGCTCTGTCACCAGGGACGTCACAGGCGATTTGAGATGACATGTGCTCCAGGGTCCACGGTTGGCAAGCTCTTGGGTCATCCACGGGAGCAGAACCAGAGATTTTTCTATGTAACCACCGAGTGAACATAAAATTGCAACCACGTCTCTGTGCGCCTTCTGCAGAGCCGTGTAGCCATGGTTTACAGTTGAGCCAAGAGATGAAGCGTGAACTCAAGGCATGTACTCAAGGAAGATGCATGAAGAGGCCACAAGAGCATCGAGTGCCAAGGCCCTGTGGTAGGAAGAGGGGGGACATTTGAGGAACTAGGGAGACCACCAGAGGAGCCATGAGCGTGAGCAGGAGGGTCTGACTCCCTTTCCAGCCAAGGTTCTGGTGATCACCATCTTCACTTTGAGCATGGAGAGGGGCTGAGGCATCTCATGGGAGCAAACTGAGGTTGCTGGAGACAGAACAAGAATCAGCCCCAAAGACAGGCATGGCCGTGGCAGACTGGGACTGGGGACAGGTGCCCTGTCCTCTTTCCTGTGCTCCTTCCACCTTAGGCCCTGACCACGGGTCATGTGGAGTCAGGCACAGCCCTGCCCTGCCCACTTCTTAGCCCTGGACTAGACACAGAGGTTGGCGACTCTGAGACAGCATCTTCAGTTCTCGCTTCCTGGGCCGGGGCTGGGGCGCGGAGCGTTTGCTCAGCGTGTGCGAGGCACTGGGATTCTGCAGAGAGAGGAAGAAAGAGACCTGTTCCCGGTGCAGGACAGGGTGCAGAGGCCTGGGGACCAAGGTGGCATCCAGCGCCCCAACCCAAAGACCAGCGGGCTCTTCCTCCTAGCCCAGACCTGCGAACCGGCGTGCTCGCTCCTCTTTCCGAAATCACGTGGCAGCAGGCCTAGGCGTCCACGGGGACGCCACTTCCTCCCGGTTCTCAGAAGAGGCACACCCTGCCCAGGAGCTCCCCCACCTCATCCCCACTCTCCTTCCCCAAAGCCAGAGGAGCCGGGGGGCGGAGGTCTCTGGACAAGCACCCGTTCTCATGCACAGGTGGAGCATGCGCCCCGCACTTTGAAAACTCTTGGTCACCTGCAGAAGCCGCTGCCAGGTGCAGCCAGGAAACTCACCCGGCGTTGGAAGGGGCTGGCCACACCCCCCAGGACTGGCCTTCCAGGTGGGTCCCTTGGCTGGGGCGAAAAGCCGCCAGCCAGCTGTCTTGTCTCTGCCGGTTCCCGGTGGCCGTGGTATATTTGTGTTAGTGTAAAAATGACAAAGCAATAATTTCTCATTGTATCCTTCAGTCACCCATGAGAGATTGGATTTAGGTCACAATTTATTACCCTGTGGAATTGAATCCAATTTTTAACACCATGTCAGCCCATTCTGGTATTAGAGCCTTTTAATGGCTGTGAAATTTATACAATGATAAAGTAATTTAAAACATATGTAGGAAGAACATCAGGCAAATTGATGTGTGGAGAACCCCGTGGTAAAAATCGGATAGGAGATAAACACGGGAAATGGTGATTGATTAGGGCGCGTTGGGAAGAGCGCCCGCGTTGATAAACTCTTAATGGCGAAATTAGTAAACTAATTTATTCTTCACGATTTGGAGGAGGGTTTATGTTGCCCTAAATCAGGATCCAGGCTGAGCCACAGCGTGCAGATGAACAGCTCACCTCTGCGGGCGGCGGAGAAGCCCGTCTGCGGAACTGGGAGCCGGCCAAGGTCCCCCAGGATGTTTCCGGCCACGAGAGAGAGAGGAGGGTGCGGAGGCAGGGGAGGGAACCGATGGCAGAATCACGTCCTTTAAAAAAGTGTAAAGCGCGCTCCACCTTGCAAAATGCAGGCTTGCTATCATCCCTTTCATTGCACACACATATCGGAACCTCACCTCGTACCCCATCGGGGTGGACGATCTGCCAGTAAAAAGCCAAAGACCACCCGATTGAAAATGAAGTGAAAATCAGAAACGACTGAAGACCGAGGGAAAGTCCGACTCCACGCGTTCCCTCTGCACAATCACGACTTCAGGCACGTTTTATTTATTTATTTATTTTTCCTTTAGATACCTAAATCCAAAGCAGAGCTTGGCTTTGGGTTGAGGGACTCATCTAGGACGTGCCATTGATGTGGAATTTTGCAGGAAAGTGTCGAATCTGGCTGTGTAATGAGACTTCAAAGGTCACGTGGAACTTTTTAAAAATGGTCAAGGGCAGAGGCCTGTGCCGTTCTTTGTCGTGACTGTCAATCTGTGGTGTGGGTGCACCAGGCATCACTGGCCGCTCCCCTGTGGCTGGACACCTCGGTTGCTGCCAGGCGTTTGCCATATTGAACCAGTGTCCCCTCCATTCTCCCAAAGGTGTAGGTACCTGGTGGGTGTAGGCTCCTTAGTACAGATTCCCAGCCGCGGCCTGGAAGCTGGGGTGGGCCTGGCCCCCCATGCCGCTCCCGCAGCGGCTCCCACCTGGGGGGGCGCCCCGTCTCCACGCTCTGCCCGTCCTCAGGCCGTGCTTCTCAGCCAAGGCCATGCTGCATCCCACGGGCACCTGGCTGCATCTGGAGTCTCCGATCATCACACCCGGCCTCTCGTGGGCGGAGGCCAGGCTAAACCTCGACCCTGAGCCGGCAGGC